>NW_027417688.1:0-53732 GCF_009905375.1 Apium graveolens | reverse complement strand
GATGGTTAAAGGATGTCAAATTGGATGTTATGATGTAAACATGTTAATTCTACCAATATATGGTTGGCAAGTTAGTCTTATAAGGTGCAAAATTACTCTAATATGGTTTAAAGGGACTTGTACATGGTTAGATTAGAGCCAAAAGATGGGAACCAAAATTGAACGTCCGTTGTAGAAAAGTGTTGTACCAAGAGATGGTTAAACGGATGTCAAATTGGTGGTTATGAGTTAACAATGTTAATTCTACCAATATATGGGGGCAAGTTAGTCTTATAAGGGTAAGTGCAAAAATTACTCTAATATGGTTTAAAGTGACTTACAGTGGTAGATTAGAGCCAAAATGGTGGACTAAAATTGACCCGTATGAAAGCTGTTACCAAGAGATTGGTTAAAGGATGTCAAATTAGATGTTTGATTGAATGTTAACATGTTAATTCGTATCCAATATATGGTTGAAAGTGAGTCTTATAAGGTGAAAAATTACTCCTAATATGGTTTCAAGGTGACTTACATGGTAGTATTAGAGCTAAAAGGTGGACCAAAATGGACTCGTATTAAAGTGGTACAAAGGAATGGTTAAAGGATGTCAAATTGGATGTTATGATGTTAACAGTTAATTGCTACCAATATATGGTGAAAGTGAGTCTTATAAGGTGCAAAATTACTCTAATATGGTTTAAAGGGACTTACATGGTAGATTAGAGCCAAAATGTGGACCAAAATGACCTTGTATAAAAGTCATACCAAGAGATGGTTAAATGATGTCAAATTGTATGTTTATGATGTTAACATGTTAATTCTACCAATATATGGTGGCAAGTTAGTCTTATAAGGTGCAAAATTACTCTAATATGGTTTAAAGTGACTTACATGGTAGATTAGAGCCAAAAATGGGACTAAAATTGACCCGTATGACAGTGGTACCAAGAGATGGTTAAAGGATGTCAATTGGATATTTATGACGTTAACATGTTAATTCTACCAATATATGGTTGAAAGTGAGTCTTATAAGGTGCAAAATTACTCTAATATGGTTTAAAGTGACTTACATGGTGAGTAGAGCCAAAAATGTGGACCAAAATTGACTCGTATGAAAGTGGTACCAAGAGATGGTTAAAGGATGTCAAATTGGATGTTTATGATGTTAACATGTTAATTCTACCAATATATGGTGGCAAGTTAGTCTTATAAGGTGCAAAATTACTCTAATATGGTTTAAAGTGACTTACATGGTAGATTAGAGCCAAAATGTGGACTAAAATTGACCCGTA
The DNA here is from genome assembly GCF_009905375.1 of Apium graveolens. Taxonomy (NCBI): domain Eukaryota; kingdom Viridiplantae; phylum Streptophyta; class Magnoliopsida; order Apiales; family Apiaceae; genus Apium; species Apium graveolens. Next base: position 52,461 of record NW_027417688.1, on the reverse strand, counting down.
TGAAAGTGGTACCAAGAGATGGTTAAAGGATGTCAAATTGGATGTTTATGATGTTAACATGTTAATTCTACCAATATATGGTGGCAAGTTAGTCTTATAAGGTGCAAAATTACTCTAATATGGTTTAAAGTGACTTACATGGTATATTAGAGCCAAAATGTGGACTAAAATTGACCCGTATGACAGTGGTACCAAGAGATGGTTAAAGGATGTCAAATTGGATATTTATGATGTTAACATGTTAATTCTACCAATATATGGTTGAAAGTGAGTCTTATAAGGTGCAAAATTACTCTAATATGGTTTAAAGTGACTTACATGGTTGATTAGAGCCAAAAAGTGGACCAAAATTGACTCGTATGAAAGTGGTACCAAGAGATGGTTAAAGGATGTCAAATTGGATGTTTATGATGTTAACATGTTAATTCTACCAATATATGGTGGCAAGTTAGTCTTATAAGGTGCAAAATTACTCTAATATGGTTTAAAGTGACTTACATGGTAGATTAGAGCCAAAATGTGGACTAAAATTGACCCGTATGAAAGTGGTACCAAGAGATGGTTAAAGGATGTCAAATTGGATGTTTATGATGTTAACATGTTAATTCTACCAATATATGGTGGCAAGTTAGTCTTATAAGGTGCAAAATTACTCTAATATGGTTTAAAGTGACTTACATGGTGATTAGAGCTAAAATGTGGACCAAAATTGACTTGTATAAAAGTGGTACCAAGAAATGGTTAAAGGATGTCAAATTGGATGTTTATGATGTTAACATGTTAATTCTACCAATATATGGTGGAAAGTTAGTCTTATAAGGTGCAAAATTACTCTAATAGTGGTTTAAAGTGACTTACATGGTAGATTAGAGCCAAAATGTGGACTAAAATTGACCCGTATGAAAGTGGTACCAAGAGATGGTTAAAGGATGTCAAATTGGATGTTTATGATGTTAACATGTTAATTCTACCAATATATGGTTGAAAGTGAGTCTTATAAGGTGCAAAATTACTCTAATATGGTTTAAAGTGACTTACATGGTTGATTAGAGCCAAAAAGTGGACCAAAATTGACTCGTATGAAAGTGGTACCAAGAGGTGGTTTAAAGGATGTCAAATTAGATGTTTATGATGTTAACATGTTAATTGTACCAATATATGGTTGAAAGTGAGTCTTATAAGGTGCAAAATTACTCTAATATGGTTTAAAGGGACTTACATGGTAGATTAGAGCCAAAATGTGGACCAAAATTGACTTGTATAAAGTGGTACCAAGAGATGGTTAAAGGATGTCAAATTGGATGTTTATGATGTTAACATGTTAATTCTACCAATATATGGTGGCAAGTTAGTCTTATAAGGTGCAAAATTACTCTAATATGGTTTAAAGTGACTTACATGGTAGATTAGAGCCAAAATATGGACTAAAATTGACCCGTATGAAAGTGATACCAAGAGATGGTTAAAGGATGTCAAATTGGATGTTTATGATGTTAACATGTTAATTCTACCAATATATGGTGGCAAGTTAGTCTTATAAGGTGCCAAATTACTCTAATATGGTTTAAAGTGACTTACATGGTTGATTAGAGCCAAAATGTGGACCAAAATTGACTTGTATAAAAGTGGTACCAAGAAATGGTTAAAGGATGTCAAATTGGATGTTTATGATTTTAAAATGTTAATTCTACCAATATATGGTGGCAAGTTAGTCTTATAAGGTGCAAAATTACTCTAATATTGGTTAAAGGGACTTACATGGTAGATTAGAGCCAAAATGTGGACCAAAATTGACTTGTATAAAGTTGACCAAGAGATGGTTAAAGGATGTCAAATTGGATGTTATGATGTTAACATGTTAATTCTACCAATATATGGTGGCAAGTTAGTCCTTATAAGGTGCAAAATTACTCTAATATGGTTTAAAGTGACTTACATAGTAGATTAGAGCCAAAATGTGGACTAAAATTGACCCGTATGACAGTGGTACCAAGAGATGGTTAAAGGATGTCAAATTGGATGTTTATGATGTTAACATGTTAATTCTACCAATATATGGTGAAAGTGAGTCTTATAAGGTGCAAAATTACTCTAATATGGTTTAAAGTGACTTACATGGTTGATTAGAGCCAAAAATGTGGACCAAAATTGACTCGTATGAAAGTGGTACCAAGAGATGGTTAAAGGATGTCAAATTGGATGTTTATGATGTTAACATGTTAATTCTACCAATATATGGTGGCAAGTTAGTCTTATAAGGTGCAAAATTACTCTAATATGGTTTAAAGTGACTTACATGGTAGATTAGAGCCAAAATGTGGACTAAAATTGACCCGTATGAAAGTGGTACCAAGAGATGGTTAAAGGATGTCAAATTGGATGTTTATGATGTTAACATGTTAATTCTACCAATATATGGTGGCAAGTTAGTCTTATAAGGTGCAAAATTACTCTAATATGGTTTAAAGTGACTTACATGGTTGATTAGAGCCAAAATGTGGACCAAAATTGACTTGTATAAAGTGGTACCAAGAAATGGTTAAAGGATGTCAAATTGGATGTTTATGATGTTAACATGTTAATTCTACCAATATATGGTGGCAAGTTAGTCTTATAAGGTGCAAAATTACTCTAATATGGTTTGAAGGGACTTACATGGTAGATTAGAGCCAAAATGTGGACCAAAATTGACTTGTATAAAAACGGTACCAAGAGATGGTTAAAGGATGTCAAAATGGATGTTTATGATGTTAACATGTTAATTCTACCAATATATGGCTGAAAGTGAGTCTTATAAGGTGCAAAATTACTCTAATATGGTTTAAAGTGACTTACATGGTTGATTAGAGCCAAAATGCAGACCAAAATTGACTCGTATGAAAGTGGTACCAAGAGGTGGTTAAAGGATGTCAAATTAGATGTTCATGATGTTAACATGTTAATTGTACCAATATATGGTTGAAAGTGAGTCTTTTAAGGTGCAAAATTACTCTAATATGGTTTAAAGGGACTTGCATGGTAGATTAGAGCCAAAATATGGACCAAAATTGACTTGTATAAAAGTGGTACCAAGAGATGGTTAAAGGATGTCAAATTGGATGTTTATAATGTTAACATGTTAATTCTACCAATATATGGTGGCAAGTTAGTCTTATAAGGTGCAAAATTACTCTAATATGGTTTAAAGTGACTTACATGGTAGATTAGAGCCAAAATGTGGACTAAAATTGACCCGTATGAAAGTGGTACCAAGAGATGGTTAAAAGATGTCAAATTGGATGTTTATGATGTTAACATGTTAATTCTACCAATATATGGTGGCAAGTAAGTCTTATAAGGTGTAAAATTACTCTAATATGGTTTAAAGTGACTTATATGGTTGATTAGAGCCAAAATGTGGACCAAAATTGACTTGTATAAAAGTGGTACCAAGAAATGGTTAAAGGATGTCAAATTGGATGTTTATGATGTTAACATGTTAATTCTACCAATATATGGTGGCAAGTTAGTCTTATAAGGTGCAAAATTACTCTAATATTGGTTAAAGGGACTTACATGGTAGATTAGAGCCAAAATGTGGACCAAAATTGACTTGTATAAAAGTTGTACCAAGAGATGGTTAAAGGATGTCAAATTGGATGTTTATGATGTTAACATGTTAATTCTACCAATATATGGTGGCAAGTTAGTCTTATAAGGTGCAAAATTACTCTAATATGGTTTAAAGTGACTTACATGGTAGATTAGAGCCAAAATGTGGACGAAAATTGACCCGTATGAAAGTGGTACCAAGAGATGGTTAAAGGATGTCAAATTGGATGTTTATGATGTTAACATGTTAATTCTACCAATATATGGTTGAAAGTGAGTCTTATAAGGTGCAAAATTACTCTAATATGGTTTAAAGTGACTTACATGGTTGATTAGAGCCAAAAAGTGGACCAAAATTGACTCATATTAAAGTGGTACCAAGAGGTGGTTAAAGGATGTCAAATTAGATGTTTATGATGTTAACATGTTAATTGTACCAATATATGGTTGAAAGTGAGTCTTATAAGGTGCAAAATTACTCTAATATGGTTTAAAGGGACTTACATGGTAGATTAGAGCCAAAATGTGGACCAAAATTGACTTGTATAAAAGTGGTACCAAGAGATGGTTAAAGGATGTCAAATTGGATGTTTATGATGTTAACATGTTAATTCTACCAATATATGGTGGCAAGTTAGTCTTATAAGGTGCAAAATTACTCTAATATGTTTTAAAGTGACTTACATGGTAGATTAGAGCCAAAATATGGACTAAAATTGACCCGTACGAAAGTGGAACCAAGAAATCGTTAAAGGATGTCAAATTGGATGTTTATGATGTTAACATGTTAATTCTACCAATATATGGTTGAAAGTGAGTCTTATAAGCTGCAAAATTACTCTAGTATGGTTTAAAGTGACTTACATGGTTGATTAGAGCCAAAAAGTGGACCAAAATTGACTCGTATGAAAGTGGTACCAAGAGGTAGTTAAAGGATGTCAAATTAGATGTTTATGATGTTAACATGTTAATTGTACCAATATATGGTTGAAAGTGAGTCTTATAAGGTGCAAAATTACTCTAATATGGTTTAAAGGGACTTCCATGGTTGATTAGAGCCAAAATGTAGACCAAAATTGACTTGTATAAAAGTCGTACCAAGAGATGGTTAAAGGATGTCAAATTGTATGTTTATGATGTTAACATGTTAATTCTACCAATATATGGTGGCAAGTTAGTCTTATAAGGTGCAAAATTACTCTAATATGGTTTAAAGTGACTTACATGGTAGATTAGAGCCAAAATGTGGACTAAAATTGACCCATATGACAGTGGTACCAAGAGATGGTTAAAGGATGTCAAATTGGATGTTTATGATGTTAACATGTTAATTCTACCAATATATGGTTGAAAGTGAGTCTTATAAGGTGCAAAATTACTCTAATATGGTTTAAAGTGACTTGCATGGTTGATTAGAGACAAAAAGTGGACCAAAATTGACTCGTATGAAAGTGGTACCAAGAGATGGTTAAAGGATATCAAATTGGATGTTTATGATGTTAACATGTTAATTCTACCAATATATGGTGGCAAGTTAGTCTTATAAGGTGCAAAATTACTCTAATATGGTTTAAAGTGACTTACATGGTAGATTAGAGCCAAAATATGGACTAAAATTGACCCGTATGAAAGTGGTACCAAGAGATGGTTAAAGGATGTCAAATTGGATGTTTATGATGTTAACATGTTAATTCTACCAATATATGGTTGAAAGTGAGTCTTATAAGGTGAAAAATTACTCTAATATGGTTTAAAGTGACTTACATGGTAGATTAGAGCCAAAATGTGGACTAAAATTGACCCGTATGAAAGTGGTACCAAGAGATGGTTAAAGCATGTCAAATTGGATGTTTATGATGTTAACATGTTAATTCTACCAATATATGGTGGCAAGTTAGTCTTATAAGGTGCAAAATTACTCTAATATGGTTTAAAGTGACTTACATGGTTGATTAGAGCCAAAATATGGACCAAAATTGACTTGTATAAAAGTGGTACCAAGAAATGGTTAAAGGATGTCAAATTGGATGTTTATGATTTTAACATGTTAATTCTACCAATATATGGTGGCAAGTTAGTCTTATAAGGTGCAAAATTACTCTAATATTGGTTAAAGGGACTTACATGGTAGATTAGAGCCAAAATGTGGACCAAAATTGACTTGTATAAAAGTTGTACCGAGAGATGGTTAAAGGATGTCAAATTGGATGTTTATGATGTTAACATGTTAATTCTACCAATATATGGTGGCAAGTTAGTCTTATAAGGTGCAAAATTACTCTAATATGGTTTAAAGTGACTTGCATGGTAGATTAGAGCCAAAATATGGACTAAAATTGACCCGTATGACAGTGGTACCAAGAGATGGTTAAAGGATGTCAAATTGGATGTTTATGATGTTAACATGTTAATTCTACCAATATATGGTTGAACGTGAGTCTTATAAGGTGCAAAATTACTCTAATATGGTTTAAAGTGACTTACATGGTTGATTAGAGCCAAAAAGTGGACTAAAATTGACCCGTATGAAAGTGGTACCAAGTGTAACACCCCCAAATCCGGGGTCGGGGATCCGGGTTGTCACGAGTTCCATTTCCCTTAATAACACCCAATCTTAATACACAATCAACTACTCTGTACTGTGACCCCACAATAAACACACACACCACACGTTATAGTCTCAGAGATGAACATCCAAAAATAATCACAAGTCATTTTATTCCACAATTATCTGCCAATACACCTTAAAAGGTTTTCTGAATAAATTTACATTTTCTTTGCCATTATTACAATTCATAAGTATACATAAATCTGGTACATCAAAAGTTGAAGCCTAGTCTATTGGTAGTTCCCACCTTAGCTACAGCGACTTCAATGCCTCTAGGAAGCTGCAGAACGTTTCCTATCCGCTCGTGAATTGGGAGCTTGGTCCTGTTCATCTTGTCTATCTGATGTTGTGTGATGAAAGAAGAAAGCAAGGGTGAGCAGCCAGCCCACCAAAATAATATGTATAATATGAGCCTTCTCTTAGTACTCATGAAAGTCTTGGTCAAAAGAAATGAACCAAGTTGATATCTTAATGTGATGAAGTTGCAAAATATTCAGTATATATATATATATACATATATACTTTTCAAAATATTGGAAGTCCTCTTCGATGCATAATATACACAAAGTCCCAGTGTATAACTGTATATAAAAAAAAATATCGTTGCAAGGTGATCTCATATATCTAACCTTGTCTCAACGTTTTTCTGAAAATCTTTGTCATGCATAAGATAATCATTTACTAGATATAAGTTTAAAAGATGAAGTTACAAGATACTCCAATATACTTATATATTTCCCAAATACTACTTGAACTACCACCGTTCAAGTTATAATTAGCTTCAAAAGTTCATCACATAGATGAGACTATAAGACAAGATTTGAATAGATTAAATCTGTAAAATATTATCAAAATAAAATGAAGTTACGAGATACTTCATTTGATGTAAACATCATTTTGAAAACTTGACCCTGCCAATACCCAACAATCGCCCAACCGTAGCCTTTCTATCGAAGTGCTCTGGGTAGTGTTGCAGAAATTATCCAATTGGATGATGAACTCATTACGGGAGTTTGCCGCACCAGGAAGACCACTTACGATGATCAGTCGTAGTAGTACAACCCCACCATTTTCTACATGTAGAGGAGAACCTGTCGGATTTACTTGTCAACCGAACACTGAACTCCTAAGGAATGGACCGCCTTAGCGAAACTTCCAGGCCATTTGGGCCAATATAATAAGGCTGGGTCGGCGCCACTCGACCACTTAAGCCACTCCTAGTTCAGATGAAATCCATGACTCTGAAACGTAAAGCTCGTTCCCCCTTTTCCAAGTAGAAACTTGTTGATACGGCTCCACCAAGAAGTCGTATCTAGTTGGAAAGGAGAACTCACCGATATTTCCCAGGCGATGCCTGTTAATGGATTAACTTGTTCCAAGAATTTTACTTCCCGAGTGTTGGGTAAGTAATCAATTCATTTATCAAAACAACAACCTTGTTGCGAATATAAAACACACCACAGAGCCGGATCCCTCAGGTTTTGAGCGAGTATTTAAATCCCCTTAAAAAGGAAGATCTTAAATATAAAAATGAGTTTTGGGATCCGCTCTAACTTTTAAAAATCATTTTGAAGACTCGAAAACACTTTATAGAGTGTTTGGAGTAAAGCTGATTTAATGAAGTAAATCAGTCCCCAGAATATTTAGAAAATGACTGAATATTATTATTTAAATAATATTCCCATAAAGAATAATCTTTATTAAAATAATTGAAGTAGAAGTATTAAAACTTATACTTGAAATGGATATCAAATAACCAAAGATATACTTATATGAAAGTACTATCTTTATTTGAATAATCGAAAATAAGTTTGATTATTGACACCTTATTCTTTAATAAAATAAAGAATATATCTCAGCAAATAATCGGAGTCATAGATCCTCAAATGAATATTCAAATAATATTCATTAAATAATATAAACTGAGTCATAAGCCCTCGAATGAATATTCAAATAATATTCAGATAATAAAATAAAAGGAGTCATAAGTCCTCGAATGAATATTCAAAATAATATTCATTTAATATAAAGGAGTCATACGCCTTCGAATAATATTCGAAATAATATTCAATAATAAAATAAAGCTAAAGTTATCGAATAAACCTTATTCGATTAATAGTTTTGAAAACTATGACCATATATATATATAAGTATATATATATATATATATTTATATCCATATATACAAAACCTACTCGGGATCCTCGACTCCCGGTTTTAGAAAATATTTTCACCTTTGGGTCCCTATACTAAGGGTATATGCAAATTACCGCTATCCTCTAGCATAGGTATTATCAACTGAATCAATTGAATCAACAGATATAAATCAAGATTACGAAACAGACATGCATATATACCATATCAGCATGCTCCAATATATCGCAAAATTTGCTAATAACAATCATGCACTTATCACAAGATAATGCATATACATATATTTACATCACAACAACAGTATAACGGGTAGAAAACTTGCCTGAGCGACTTGGGGTGATAAAAGGCTCGGGACGAGTCTGGTAACCTATAAATAACAAGTAAGTTGGAATTAAACCAAAGTCACTTGTAAATCTATACTTTAACTAACTTAGACTCCAACGCTTATTTTGCGCTCACTGATTCGCTTAAGTCACTCGGGTACCCTCGGCTCCACCATTTTTAATAATTTAACCGAGTTTTAAGGCGATTCCTTCGCGAGTATCTTACCAACTGCCTAACACACTTACCATAAATGTTTCTTACCCCAATTAGTCATTTAAGGTCCTTAACCAAGGTTTCAAAGTAAGGCGAGGGGAAATGTTTCGTTCGCGAAATGCCGTTACTTAAAATGGTCGTTTCTCCTAAACCGTGCATCGGAATCGAACGAACTACATATCAAAACGAAGCTCGTAACATGAGCTATCTAAACATGGCAGTGGTCATAATCTAGCAGGGGGTTCTCGGGTCCTAATGCTATGCACAAAAACAGTCCAAAGAAAATCGGACGTTACGACGGCTATGTTTACGCGATTTCCCAATTTTAAACCATTCAAAACCAGCCCAAATTCAACCTCAAATCCAACATACAACCAACATCCATCCTTATCACATCATAACAACCCCAACCAATTCAATTTTAACATTCATACTTATGCCTAAGCTTAACTTTAACCATTCTTAAGTTCTTTTAATCAAAACAACAACATTTACCATTCCAATTCAATACCATTTCAAATCCCAAACTCTAAATCACAACATCAAGCTACAATATCACCCTACTAATCAAAATCATCTTATAATACATAGGAATCTAGGGTTTGGAGATGGTATACCTTCCTTGAAGTGGTGGGAGGAGCTAGGGAGCCTTAAGAAGCTTTGAGAAGTCTTAGGAATGCTTGGATCTTCAAGGAAAACAAGAAAAACTTCAAGTTAAAAACTTGAAAACACTATTCATAGTCTTCTTCTTTGATTAAATGAAGAAGATGGAGAATGAATTGATGGCTTAAACTCATGATATAGCCCTAACTAAGCATGAAGATGATTAGGGAATTAACTCACCAATTTAGGAAGCTTGGATCTTTGATTTTGAATTCTTGCCCATTTGCAATAGTAAAAAGCCGAGAGCATGATGAACCATGCCTTGGTTTCTTTTTGATTTTGATGAAAAATGATTTGCTTGGCTTGGTTGGTTTGATTTTTGTGTTTGTTTTAGTAAATTAACTAGTTGCCCTTGATTTTGTGTGGTTAAAAAGTCACCACATCTCCTTCCTTCCCATGTCATGCTTGTGTCATCCTCCCCTCCTTGTCCTCTTCTCATTGGTTGGATGACATCATCCCCACTAATCCCCTTGATTAACTTCCTAATCGTTTGCCTAATGACCGCTGATCTGTTATACGGTTCGCTTAACTTTCATTTTCGTTTATCGTTTGAGGGATCATACCCGGGATCTTATTACTTAGGTTCCCTTAACCTTTCTCAATATATTGTATTCCTTTTATGATCCTCTCTTATAATCCTTTAATTTAAATCCTTTTTATCATGTTACCTTATACTCAATTCTTTCCGTATCTATTGGATTTCCGGGAAAAATCAAAGTGTTCGGATTTGGATTCTGACGATCTTTACATACACTTATATCCCATATAAAGTACTAATAAAATCTCAGAATATCCATATCAGAACCCCTACATAGTGTGGCATGAAAAGTTTTCTCATTCAGCAAAAACACTATTCATAAGGGTTTCAAAAAAAAATTCTCAAAAATTGGGGTTATTACAGTCTCCCCTCCTTAAAAGGATTCCGTCCCGGAATCAGATAGAAATGAATAGGGATACCTTCTTAATATTGCACTTTCTAACTCTCAAGTCAATTTTCCCACATTGTGGTTCTACCATCAAACTCTTACTAGTTTGATAACCCTTCTCCTAAACACTCGTTCCTTCTTAATCTATACCCTTCCTGGTTGCTCCATATAGGTTACATCTGGTTGCATGTCTATGCGCTCATATGCCCCTATTTGTCTAGCATCCGAATTACACTTTCTTAACATTGATACGTGAAATACGCTATGACTTGCTACATGTTCTGGGGTAAGGCTAGCTCATATGCTAACTTCCCAATACTCCTTAATATATCCAAGGGTCCAACAATTGGTGGACTTAGCTTTCCTTTCTTTCCGAATCTCATCAATCCTTTCCAAGGGATACCTATAACATTAATAGGCCCCTATTTCGTACTCTTTATCCTTTCGTGTCAAATCAACATACTTATCATGTCCATCTTGGGCTACTACCAGCCGTCCTCTGATTAGATCTATCATATCCTTGGTCCTTTGGACTACTGCGGATCCGAGCATCTTGCGCTCTACAACTTCATCCTAACATAAGGGAGATCGACATTGTCTTCCCTCAAGGATCTCATAAGGCGATACCTCAATACTGACATATGATCTATTGTCGTAAGATAACTTAATCCGCGTTAAGTGATCATTCCAAATTCTTTCAAGTCTATTACACAGACTCTCATCATAGCTTCTAATCATTATAGCTTTTGCTTCTCACTACCCATCCTTTTTCCCAGTTCGTAGTCGCTACTACCTTCCGTTCCTAATATTATACTAGTTATACTTTTGCTCGCTAGCGTTCTATAACTTTTTAATAACCACGTCAATCTTAGTATCACGAATGTGTTTCCATTCCGCATACTACCACCACTTTATTACTCCTTTTTCAGCTGTTTCTATTTCCCAAAGTTTGATCAATCATATAGAAGTAAAGGAATTTGTTGAGAGATCACTATGATCATGAACACTTGTTATATCGCATAGTTAGTACAGAAGGTGGCCAGCCTTTAGTACTTGACAAGCAATTAAACAATAGATGGTATCCTACTAGGCTTCTATCACACAGATAGATAGTCATTCGGCAATACCTCCCCTTCTGGAAGGGTTGTTCTTCTCAGTTTACATGAAATGAAAAGAAGAGAAAAGAACGAACTGAAGAGAATTGTATATATGAAAAAAAAATATTGCCATAAAATATCTGGCTTGGAATCTACCTCTGAACTATAGAGGTTTGTCATAGGAGAACAAAACATATACGTATTTATATCAACATCAAGTATTATAGCATCGTATTTCACATGCCTAAATATTTTTGCCATTTCGTCCATCATTCTATGGACCCATGCTCTTCCTCGAGCTTATACACAATCACCTTTGAAACTCCCTCGACATCGAAAATCGAATCTGGGATCTCATTCTATACATCATCGTTACTAGAATTCTATGCTTGCACCGCAACCTTCCTCGTACAATAATACGACTCTCTATTGATAAGAAAGAATAATTATTCACTAGGTAGATACTCTACTTAATTAGTCTATCAATGATAACTTATACACTACCACGACCCAATTAGTGGTACTCAATCTCAACACCCATTCCAATACAACTCTCATGGCTGTAATCAGCTCACTACTCGCAGAATCATTGCTGCCTTACTATGGTCCACCACTGACCTACTGTCGTCATTCACTTTTCCATAAAATCTTAATATCTAACCATACGGAGTCCATACATGTCGTATCAAATCATTCTAAGGAGGTAACCTAATCACCATTCCTGATTCATGAAGAACACTCCTGATCCTGACATACATACATGACATGAAGCAGATAAAATTGCAGAAGAGTTTCAATCAAAGCAACGATAGCAGGTTAATACCATTCTAAATCATATGCCTTAAATAGAAGACTTACTCAAAGGTTCGTCTAGTCCTTTTTGAAACATGGTCCTGGCTTATCTCAAGATAGGACCTTCTAAGATAGATAGCCCGTTCATGGCGATTACACGAATTAAACCTTTACCAATTACTATTACGGTTGGGTATTGCACAGTCATCAGAAGGAATGTCAATCTTCCAAACCATAATACAACCTTCACAGTTTTAACCATCATCACTGTATTCTTTTGGCACAAGCGCCTATAATTATCCTCTTACCTTTAAAGTGTCGGCCACCTCTTTGGCCTTTCCTGATAGTAAAATTTCCTTACAGTCAATGTCACTTTAACCACCTCCAAATAAATTTTCTACCTTATTTCAATCACAGCTTATGTGAAAATGCTTTCCTTAAAATCTGATGAGTAAAACAAATCACCATTTTTCCATAAGTTATTGCCTCAGTCTTTAGAGGTTAATCACTGTCACGACTGACTCTCAATCATACTTAGAACATCTTTTATCTTAGGCCCTAATTGCCCTGAACAATTTTGACCTTTACTGGTTCGATCCATACTTTCTCGTGGTTAAACACGTGCCCCACTTGGCATCATTATAATTACGTCATATTTCCTTTATCAACATTTCTATTCTTGAGAATTTTGAATATTACCTTTCTCATTGTAAAACCTCTAAGGTTATCCTTGAATCGTTCCTCCTGTATTCCCTAGATACAGGGCATATCAAAATACTATATACTAATACTAGAATCATTGTCTATATACTTTTGAAAAAAATTTCTCCACTGATTCTTTAAAGATTGTTGTTACCTTAATCCTTTCCAATTTATTCTGTCAAAACTCATACTATCCCTATTAAGGGTGAAATGCCAACCTTTATGCATTCCCCTAGGATTCATTTTAAGTTACCGATGTTCTATCCTTAATTCCACCTTTAAAAAGGTACATGCATCCTTCCATGGATAAATCAAGTCATATATCCCTGATAAGGGTGTCTTATTCAATCATTCCCACCTCGATAGTATATGCCGAATTTCACAATAACATCTGCATTCAAAATGAGGTCAATCAATATGGCCTCCAAAAGATAACAACGGTTATCCGCTTTTATTGCCTAGATTGGGTAACGATAACAAGGATGTTCTGGAAGATATTGGTCGTGTTCAACATGAACCTCTTCTTAATAATTCCTTATTTACTTTTGTTGTTTATCTCAACAATCACCTCAATGTTGGGATATCTTTCATACCTGGCATCTCCCTTTCTGGGTATCATGCCACCGGTCTTATACTTCACATTCTTGAAGGTCACTTCCTTCATCCAATTTTCCTAGTTTCTTACTTCCTTGCCTCTTTAGTCTATTCGCGTCTTATTATTTATCCTTCGAACTATCTAAAGGTTTCCTTGAATCCTCCCAACTTAAAGGGGATAAAATGTATGTATCTCTTATGCCTTCAACCATCAATTTTAACTCATGGTAAATCACCCTCATCCTGACGATTACATACTTTTATATTTCTATTGCTACGAGTCTTTAGGGTTTCCTCATACCCATCTTCCTTATCATTCCTCCAACTCTATCGCCTTTATATTCCTTTCCACTTCAGTTTCTTTTTATTTTCGTTTCCATTACAACCATTACATGAACCAACACTACATAAGCATTGATTTCAACCATCCCGTCATTCTGGATTCATGTCCTCAGAACGAATCTTGACAACTTTTACATCTTAGATTCATAATTCATCATACTCGTCTGCCTTTGTTCTGGCTCTAAAGCTTTTACACTATCTCCTTATCTCGCTCGACTTTTGCTTTCATAGTCTAAATATTTCTTCCTACTCCCCATAATTGGGGTCATTTTTTTTTTATTTAAAATCCTCATTTTCCACTCCATTATGTCATGGGTTCCTTCTATCTTGATGGCGACCTCCCTGACTATCACGTTCAGGGTTTGCTCTAAATCTTATTCCTCAAACTATGGCTCTCATCTAAGTTCTCATCCTTACGCTCTTGAACTTTCGGAACCCAAATTCTATAGGAATACCTCATTATTCCCTTATCATCTTTCTCGGTATTAATCTCATATTTATTTGTTGGCTCTCTGCCTTCATTCATCACCTTTCTCTGGCACCGTATGCTCTTTTCCAATAATTCGGTCTCTATTGCAATCTCAAACAGCTTTTCGGTACCGGCTCCGGTTACCTTCACTACTATTTCCAAAATCTCTTATAAACTCTCCCAAAGACATTATCATCTTGAGTCTCTCCTTTTTACTAAGGGCATCAGCCACCATATTGGCTTTCCCCGAATGATACAGAATCTCCCAATCATAATTCTTGATTAGCTCTAACCGCCTCCTCTGGTGTATATTGAGCTCTTTCTACGCAAAAATGTACTAGAGCTCCTATGGTTTGTGAATCTCACACTTCTCTCCATACAAGTAGTGCCTCCAATATTTAGGGCAAAACTATTGCCACGAGCCCAAGCTCATGAGCGAGGATATCGAATTTCATATTACCTTAATTGTCTTGACATGTACGCGATTACCTTACCGTGCTGCATAAGCACGCACCCTAAGCCCTTGTGCGAAGCGTCACTACACTTCACAAAATCTCCTTTTCCATCCGGCAATGCCAGCATAGGGGCCATCACCAACCTCTGCTTCAGTTCTTGAAAGTTGTTCTCGCATTTCTCTGTCCATTCGAACTTCTCAGTCTTACGCGTAAGCCGCGTTAAAGGGGCTACTATCTATACAAACTTGAACGAACCCCCGGTAGTGACCGGCCAATCCTACCTCTGGAAGTCGACCTAACCATGGTCATCAATTCATCAGTGGTCCTTTATCCAATCTTGTCAGGATCCTCCATGGAATCCTCATCAACAACTATCCCTTCTAGGACAACATCCTTAACCGCTACATCCTCAATATCAACATCATCCGGTCCTGCATTAGGACACTCTATCGGATCCACAATCCGATCTCCAATTAGTAATAAAACATCATCACGCTGTTGCTCCTCAACCTCAGGGTTCGGAGTTCCGCTACCATATACGATAACGAACTACGCTCCTATCACGATATTTATAAGGGTTCCCATAAGGGTTTTAACTGTCAGTACTACGTTAGGTAGCCCGACTATGAACTTGGCAAGAGTTCTTATTATCTTTGTGAACTTATTATCTTAACGTCCCATCATCTCTGAGGTTTATAACGCTTAGCTCTGATACCACTTCTGTAACACCCCCAAATCCGGGGTCGGGGATCCGGGTTGTCACGAGTTCCATTTCCCTTAATAACACCCAATCTTAATACACAATCAACTACTCTGTACTGTGACCCCACAATAAACACACACACCACACGTTATAGTCTCAGAGATGAACATCCAAAAATAATCACAAGTCATTTTATTCCACAATTATCTGCCAATACACCTTGAAAGGTTTTCTGAATAAATTTACATTTTCTTTGCCATTATTACAATTCATAAGTATACATAAATCTGGTACATCAAAAGTTGAAGCCTAGTCTATTGGTAGTTCCCACCTTAGCTACAGCGACTTCAATGCCTATAGGAAGCTGCAGAACGTTTCCTATCCGCTCGTGAATTGGGAGCTTGGTCCTGTTCATCTTGTCTATCTGATGTTGTGTGATGAAAGAAGAAAGCAAGGGTGAGCAGCAAGCCCACCAAAATAATATGTATAATGATTAATAGTATATGAGCCTTCTCTTAGTACTCATGAAAGTCTTGGTCAAAAGAAATGAACCAAGTTGATATCTTAATGCGATGAAGTCGCAAAATATTCAGTATATATATATATATACATATATACTTTTCAAAATATTGGAAGTCCTCTTCCATGCATAATATACACAAAGTCCCAGTGTATAACTGTATATAAAAAAAATATCGTTGCAAGGTGATCTCATATATCTAACCTTGTCTCAACGTTTTTCTGAAAATCTTTGTCATGCATAAGATAATCATTTACTAGATATAAGTTTAAAAGATGAAGTTGCAAGATACTCCAATATACTTATATCTTTCCCAAATACTACTTGAACTACCACCGTTCAAGTTATAATTAGCTTCAAAAGTTCATCACATAGATGAGACTATAAGACAAGATTTGAATAGATTAAATCTTTAAAATATTATCAAAATAAAATGAAGTTACGAGATACTTCATTTGATGTAAACATCATTTTGAAAACTTGACCCTGCCAACACCCAACAATCGCCCAACCGTAGCCTTTCTATCGAAGTGCTCTGGGTAGTGTTGCAGAAATTATCCAATTGGATGATGAACTCATTACGGGAGTTTGCCGCGCCAGGAAGACCACTTACGATGATCAGTCGTAGTAGTACAACCCCACCATTTTCTACATGTAGAGGAGAACCTGTCGGATTTACTTGTCAACCGAACACTGAACTCCTAAGGAATGGACCGCCTTAGCGGAACTTCCAGGCCATAAGGGCCAATATAATAAGGCTGGGCCGGCGCCACTCGACCACTTACGCCACTCCTAGTTCAGATGAAATCCATGACTCTGAAACGTAAAGCTCATTCCCCCTTTCCCCAAGTAGAAACTTGTTGATACGGCTCCACCAAGAAGTCGTATCTAGTTGGAAAGGAGAACTCACCGATATTTCCCAGGCGATGCCTGTTAATGGATTAACTTGTTCCAAGAATTTTACTTCCCGAGTGTTGGGTAAGTAATCAATTCATTTATCAAAACAGCAACCTTGTTGCGAATATAAAACACACCACAGAGCCGGATCCCTCAGGTTTTGAGCGAGTATTTAAATCCCCTTAAAAAGGAAGATCTTAAATATAAAAATGAGTTTTGGGATCCGCTCTAACTTTTAAAAATCATTTTGAAGACTCGAAAACACTTTATAGAGTGTTTGGAGTAAAGCTGATTTAATGAAGTAAATTAGTCCCCAGAATATTTAGAAAATGACTGAATATTATTATTTAAATAATATTCCCATAAAGAATAATCTTTATAAAAATAATTGAAGTAGAAGTATTAAAACTTATACTTGAAACGGATATCAAATAACCAAAGATATACTTATATGAAAGTACTATCTTTATTTGAATAATCGAAAATAAGTTTGATTATTGACACCTTATTCTTTAATAAAATAAAGAATATATCTCAGCAAATAATCGGAGTCATAGATCCTCAAATGAATATTCAAATAATATTCATTAAATAATATAAACTGAGTCATAAGCCCTCGAATGAATATTCAAATAATATTCAGATAATAAAATAAAAGGAGTCATAAGTCCTCGAATGAATATTTAAAATAATATTCATTTAATATAAAGGAGTCATACGCCTTCGAATAATATTCGAAATAATATTCAATAATAAAATAAAGCTAAAGTTATCGAATAAACCTTATTCGATTAATAGTTTTGAAAACTATGACCATATATATATATAAGTATATATATATATATATTTATATCCATATATACAAAACCTACTCGGGATCCTCGACTCCCGGTTTTAGAAAATATTTTCACCTTTGGGTCCCTATACTAAGGGTATATGCAAATTACCGCTATCCTCTAGCATAGGTATTATCAACTGAATCAATTGAATCAACAGATATATATCAAGATTACGAAACAGACATGCATATATACCATATCAGCATGCTCCAATATATCGCAAAATTTGCTAATAACAATCATGCACTTATCACAAGATAATGCATATACATATATTTACATCACAACAACAGTATAACGGGTAGAAAACTTGCCTGAGCGACTTGGGGTGATAAAAGGCTCGGGACGAGTCTGGTAACCTATAAACAACAAGTAAGTTGGAATTAAACCAAAGTCACTTGTAAATCTATACTTTAACTAACTTAGACTCCAACGCTTGTTTTGCGCTCACTGATTCGCTTAAGTCACTCGGGTACCCTCGACTCCACCATTTTTAATAATTTAACCTTTACGAGTTTTAAGGCGATTCCTTCGCGAGTGTCTTACCAACTGCCTAACACACTTACCATAAATGTTTCTTACCCCAATTAGTCATTTAAGGTCCTTAACCAAGGTTTCAAAGTAAGGCTAGGGGAAATGTTTCGTTCGCGAAATGCCGTTACTTAAAACGGTCGTTTCTCCTAAACCGTGCATCGGAATCGAACGAACTACATATCAAAACGAAGCTCGTAACATGAGCTATCTAAAAATGGCAGTGGTCATAATCTAGCAGGGGGTTCTCGGGTCCTAATGCTATGCACAAAAACAGTCCAAAGAAAATCGGACGTTACGACGGCTATGTTTACGCGATTTCCCAATTTTAAACCATTCAAAACCAATCCAAATTCAACCTCAAATCCAACATACAACCAACATCCATCCTTATCACATCATAACAACCCCAACCAATTCAATTTTAACATTCATACTTATGCCTAAGCTTAACTTTAACCATTCTTAAGTTCTTTTAATCAAAACAACAACATTTACCATTCCAATTCAATACCATTTCAAATCCCAAACTCTAAATCACAACATCAAGCTACAATATCACCCTACTAATCAAAATCATCTTATAATACATAGGAATCTAGGGTTTGGAGATGGTATACCTTCCTTGAAGTGGTGGGAGGAGCTAGGGAGCCTTAAGAAGCTTTGAGAAGTCTTAGGAATGCTTGGATCTTCAAGGAAAACAAGAAAAACTTCAAGTTAAAAACTTGAAAACACTATTCATAGTCTTCTTCTTTGATTAAATGAAGAAGATGGAGAAGGAATTGATGGCTTAAACTCATGATATAGCCCTAACTAAGCAAGAAGATGATTAGGGAATTAACTCACCAATTTAGGAAGCTTGGATCTTTGATTTTGAATTCTTGCCCATTTGCAATAGTAAAAAGCCGAGAGCATGATGAACCATGCCTTGGTTTCTTTTTGATTTTGATGAAAAATGATTTGCTTGGCTTGGTTGGTTTGATTTTTGTGTTTGTTTTAGTAAATTACCTAGTTGCCCTTGATTTTGTGTGGTTAAAAAGTCACCACATCTCCTTCCTTCCCATGTCATGCTTGTGTCATCCTCATGATATCATCCTCCCCTCCTTGTCCTCTTCTCATTGGTTGGATGACATCATCCCCACTAATCCCCTTGATTAACTTCCTAATCGTTTGCCTAATGACCGCTGATCTGTTATACGGTTCGCTTAACTTTCGTTTTCGTTTATCGTTTGAGGGATCATACCCGGGATCTTATTACTTAGGTTCCCTTAACCTTTCTCAATATATTGTATTCCTTTTATGATCCTCTCTTAGAATCCTTTAATTTAAATCCTTTTTATCCTGTTACCTTATACTCAATTCTTTCCGTATCTATTGGATTTCCGGGAAAAATCAAAGTGTTCGGATTTGGATTTTGACGATCTTTACATACACTTATATCCCATATAAAGTACTAATAAAATCTCAGAATATCCATATCAGAACCCCTACATAGTGTGGCATGAAAAGTTTTCTCATTCAGCAAAAACACTATTCATAAGGGTTTCAAAAAAAATTTCTCAAAAATTGGGGTTATTACACCAAGAGATGGTTAAAGGATGTCAAATTGGATGTTTATGATGTTAACATGTTAATTCTACCAATATATGGTTGAAAGTGAGTCTTATAAGGTGCAAAATTACTCTAATATGGTTTAAAGTGACTTACATGGTTGATTAGAGCCAAAAAGTGGACCAAAATTGACTCGTATGAAAGTGGTACCAAGAGGTGGTTAAAGGATGTCAAATTAGATGTTTATGATGTTAACATGTTAATTGTACCAATATATGGTTGAAAGTGAGTCTTATAAGGTGCAAAATTACTCTAATATGGTTTAAAGGGACTTACATGGTAGATTAGAGCCAAAATGTGGACCAAAATTGACTTGTATAAAAGTGGTACCAAGAGATGGTTAAAGGATGTCAAATTGGATATTTATGATGTTAACATGTTAATTCTACCAATATATGGTGGCAAGTTAGTCTTATAAGGTGCAAAATTACTCTAATATGGTTTAAAGTGACTTACATGGTAGATTAGAGCCAAAATGTGGGCTAAAATTGACCCGTATGAAAGTGGTACCAAGAGATGGTTAAAGGATGTCAAATTGGATGTTTATGATGTTAACATGTTAATTCTACCAATATATGGTTGAAAGTGAGTCTTATAAGGTGCAAAATTACTCTAATATGGTTTAAAGTGACTTACATGGTTGATTAGAGCCAAAAAGTGGACCAAAATTGACTCGTATGAAAGTGGTACCAAGAGGTAGTTAAAGGATGTCAAATTAGATGTTTATGATGTTAACATGTTAATTGTACCAATATATGGTTGAAAGTGAGTCTTATAAGGTGCAAAATTACTCTAATATGGTTTAAAGGGACTTCCATGGTAGATTAGAGCCAAAATGTGGACCAAAATTGACTTGTATAAAAGTCGTACCAAGAGATGGTTAAAGGATGTCAAATTGTATGTTTATGATGTTAACATGTTAATTCTACCAATATATGGTGGCAAGTTAGTCTTATAAGGTGCAAAATTACTCTAATATTGATAGGGATAAATAAATTATGCTTGTATAATTAAATACTGCATTAATTGTACAAGATGTGGGCTGCTAGGCCCAATAAAAAGATATATGATACTCAGACCAGAAAGGTTAAGCCTGATGGACCAGATCAGGCCTGATGGAATAAAAAATGCCCAAAAGCCCTGATTATTAATTAATTTCGTAATTAATTAATAAGGAATAAATCAGATGTTGAAAAGAGTCCCGATAAGGATATAAATCCTTGGAGATTATCCTCAAGGGGACCTAAAAGGATAAGGAATCAGTTTCCTACTATCTAGGACTCCAAAGTCCATTCTAATTATGAGACTTGCCCACCAAGTCTCCTATACCAAGTCCAATTCAAGGACTCTCAACATCTATATAAGGGGTCTCACCCCCACCAATCAGAACTACGTTTTTTGGCTTGATTCTCTAATTCACAGAGATACGTAGGCATCTCGTAAAGGCAGATTGAGTCACGAAACACGAGAGCAGCCATTAAAGGCCTTGAGCTCCCGAATCTTAGTATTAAATACAGCAAGTAATAACCTTAGTTTTTTATCCATAACATTTGGCGCCGTCTGTGGGAAAAGCAACAACAACCATGGCGAGAACACGGAGAACAATTGGAGCTCTAGAGGAAGGAACACCATCAGAGACAACCCAGGTGATTTCATCAACCGTGGAGGTTCCTCCCCATTCAACTTATGCATCTACTCAGGGGGAAGCCCAGACAGGGGCAACTCAACCTCAGCCACAAGGGACAACTCCCCCGACTATTCAAGGTACGAATCCTCAAGTTCAACAAGTACATATACCTGTGAATTCTCGACCCGTCGGGTATGAATATTCAACTGTTGTTACTACTAACCCCCCTTATGGGATGCCCCTTCGCCCTGAGGTTGGAGGAAGCGGATATGCTGGGCGAGGCGAAGCACGAGGGCAGTCACCCCCCTATATACGAGGTTTGGGTCCTATTCCTGAGGATCGGGAATTTTCTGGTCCTTATACTGAGAGAGACTCCGAATCTTCGGATGATGAAGTGGCCCCGAGAAGGAGGCGTCCTGGAAAAGAGCCAATGGCCGATGGAAGGCAACGCCCCCAAAGCACCCCAGGGGCGAATCCCCAAGAAGTGCAGGAAAGGATCAGGGCTCATGAGGCTGAAATCCAAAGGCTGAGGCGTGATTTGGAGGCTCACCAGGCCACCAGACCCCAGATACCTCCTAGGGGAAGAAATCCTCCTCCTGTCATAGACCTGGATGGTCCGGTAAGAAGAAGGGTTGTTGTCCCAAGAACTGATCCAAGCAATCTCCTTCCCCTTGGAGATCCTGATGATCCAACTCCACCCTTCACAGAAGAGATAATGAATGCCCATATCTCAAGGAAATTCAAGATGCCCACTATCAAAGCCCATAGGAGACCCCGCAAATCATGTTAGGACATTCTCTAATGCACTGCTTCTGCAACCCGTGAATGATTCTATAAAGTGTCGGGCCTTCCCTCAAACCCTGTCGGGTATGGCTCAAAGATGGTACAGTCCCCTGCCCCCAAATTCTATTGGATCGTTCAGAGAATTAAGTCAGGCTTTTATTAAGCAATTCATCAGTGGAAGAGTCCATGAGAAAAGTTCAGCATCCCTTATGAGTCTTGTGCAGGGAGCTAAGGAATCCTTGAGAGATTACCTGAATCGTTTTACAAAGGAGGCTTTAAAAGTCTCGGACCTTGATGATAAGGTAGCCATGATAGCACTACAACAAGGAACCATGGATGAGTTTTTCAAGATGTCCTTGGCCAAACGTCCCCCTGAAAACATGTTGCAACTCCAAGAGAGGGCAGGGAAGTATATCAAGGTGTAGGGGTGTACACGGATCGGGTTGGGCGGGTTGGGAGAATTTAGCAACCCAACCCAATTAATTCGGGTTTTCAAAATTTCAACCCAACCCAAACCCTTTAAATTTGTAACCCAAACCAATTTGTATACTTCGGTTTGGTTCGGTTTGAATCGGTTTGATCGGTTTGATCGGTTTATTAAATATAAAACTTAATATAAAAAATTATAATAAAACATAAGGTTTCAAAGTTTAAAACACTTGAAAATAGTTCAAAACAATATTACAGTCCTCCATATTAAATAGTCTTAAACATCTAATTTTTGACATCAAAAGTACTAATAATATTGCTTACGCTTTAAATATTGGAATGAATCATAAATGCAAAAAATATAATACTAATCAAACATCTATTGTTGTTACGAAATGAACTATGAACACAGAGGTTATAAGTTACATTTAGAGTTAGAGATATATGGATCTATGTAAATGGCCAAAACATAATTTTGGATTAATTTATTAGCATGTACATATATATTTTAATCGGGTTGGGTTGGATTGGTTTAAAATTATCGAAAACCATATCCAACCCAATTAAATCGGGTTGACATTTTTTCAACCCAACTATATATCGGGTTGAAAAAAATCGGTTTGGTTCGGCCGAAATAGGGTCGGTTCGGTTTGGATTGGTCGGGTTGGCCAAACCGTGTATGTAACACCCCCAGATCCGGGGTCGGGAATCCGGGTTGTCACGGTCTTTCTTTCCACAATATCACTTTACTTACTTAATAATAATTACCCTCATGCTGTGACCCCACACTAACACACACCACAACTTGCTATAGTCTCAGAGATGAAATTGAAATAAGTACAAGTCTTTGAATCCATAATTTAAAATTATTACAACCCAAAATGATTACTTGATAATTTACAGTTAATTGCCATTATCTGCCACAAGTTATAATTATACATAATTGGATTCTCAAAAGTAGATGGTCTAAACTACAATGGATCTACCTCTGCAGCTATAGCAGCTACACTATCAGCGGGAAGACGCGGGACGCTTCCCACGCGCTTGCGCTGGGTCTGCTGGAGTCTGGCCATCTCTCCTAACTGTTGTTGTGTGATGAAGAAATAAAGCAAGAGTGAGCCTTACAGCTCGCAAGATAATATATATAGTGGTAATAATAATATAAGTATCTAAATGGATACTTAATAGCATCTCTATCATATGCAAGATAATTACTTGCTAGATATAAGTAAAAACAAGGAATGAAGTTACCAATACTACATCACACTTATATCATATAAAGTTACTTGAACTGCCACCGTTCAAAGTATTATAAGTTTTAAGAAAACATCCCATAGATGAGATCACAAGTTAAGACTTGAATAGATTCAATCTTTGAAATATTATTGAATGAAAAAGTTATGAGATACTTTATTTAGTCCTGATATATATACATATCCACATATATATATATCCCGAAAACATTTCCTGGAACCTCTGTTATGTGAAGTATGAACAGAGTTCGAAACGTCCAATGAATTTTGGAAAGGAAAAGAATTTTGGCATAAACCCGATATCCTGCTGATCAGGCAAAGATACCAATAAGTAACCTTTTCTACTAGTAGATGGACGAATTCCCCACTGGTCATCACCCTGGTCATAATTAAGACCTATGCTGGACTGCCACTCAGCCACCTATGCATTTGATGGACTCCCACTGAGCCACTTACACAATAATAGACCGTACCTCGGCCTGTCGCTTATGCCGACTCAATGAGAGGGGCTTACTTCCCGAACGTTGGGCAAGTAATCAATTCATTTACCAAATCTGCAACCTTGTTGCGAATATAAAATACACCACAGAGCCGGACTCCCCAGGTTTTTGAGCGAGTATTTAAATCCCCTTTAAAAAGAAAGATCTTAAATATAAAAATGAGTTTTGGGATCCGCTCTGACTTTTAAAAATCATTTTGAAGACTCGAAAACACTTTAAAGAGTGTTTGGAGTAAGACTGATTAATGAAGTAAATCAGTCCCCAAAATATTAGAAAATATCTGAATATTATTAATTAAATAATATTCCCATAAAGAATAATCTTTATAAAAATAATTGAAGTAGAAGTATTAAATTTATACTTGAAACGAGTATTAAATAACCCAAGATATACTTATATGAAAGTATTATCTTTATTTGAATAATCGAAAATAAGTTTGATTATTTACACCTTATTCTTTAATAAAATAAAGAATATATTTCTGCAAATAATCGGAGTCATAGATCCTCATATGAATCTTCAAATAATATTCAATAAATAAAATAAGCTGAGTCATAATACCTCGAATGAATATTATAAATAATATTCATTAAATAAAATAAAGGAGTCTTACATCCTCAAATGAATATTCAAATAATATTCATAAATAATATAAAAGAGTCATAAGCCTTCGAATGAATATTCAAATAATATTCAATAAATAAATAAAAGGAGTCATAAGTCCTTGAATAATATTCGAAATAATATTCAATAATAAAATAAAGTTTAAAGTTATCGAATAAACCTTATTCGATTAATAGTTTGGAAAACTATAACCATATATATATATATAAATATATATATATATATATATATATATATATCCATATCCATATATATACAAGATTACTCGGGATCCTCGACTCCCGGTTTTAGAAAATATTTTCACCTTTGGGTCCCTATACTAAGGGTATATGCAAGATACAACTATCCTCTAGCATAGGTATTATCAAATAACCAACAGATATAAATTTCAAGAATATGAAACAGGCATGCATATATACCATATCACATGCTACAATATATCGCAAAAATTTGCTATCAACAATCATGCAATATCACAAGATAATGCATATACATATGTTTACATCACAACAACAGTATAACGGATAGAATACTTGCCTGAGCGACTTGGGGGTGAGAAAGGCTCGGGGCGAGTCTGGTAACCTATAAACAACAAGTAAGTTGGAATTAAACCAAAATCACTTGTAAATCTATACTTTAACTAACTTAGACTCTAACGCTTGTTTTACGCTCACCGATTCGCTTAAGTCACTCGGGTACCCTCGGCTCCACCATTTTTAATAATTTAACCTTTACGAGTTTTAAAGCGATTCCTTCGCGAATGACTTACCAACTGCCTAACACACTTACCATAAATGTTTCACACATTAATTAATCCTTTTTGGTCTTTAACCTACATTCCAAAGTAAGGCGAGGGAAAAAAGTTTCGTTCGTGAAACGCCGTTACTTGAAACGGTCGTTTCTCCTAAACCGTAAATCGGAATCGGACGAACTACATATCAAAACGAAGCTCGTAACATGAGCTATCTAAACATGGCAGTGGTCACAATTTAGCAGGGGGTTCTCGGGTCCTAATGCTATGCACAAAAACAGTCCAAAGAAAATCGGACGTTACGACGGCTATGTTTACGCGATTTCCCATTTTTAAACTACCCACAATCAACACAAACCATCCTCAAATCCAACACACAACAAACACCCATCCTTATCACATCATAACAACCCCAACCAATTCAATTTAACCATTCACACTTATGCTTAAACTTTACTTTAATCATTCTTAAGTTTCTTTAAATCAAAACCACAAAATTACCATTTCATTTCACTACCATTCCAAATCTCAAACTCTAATCATAACAACAACTACAATAACATCCTACTCATCAAAATCACCTTATAATATATATGAACCTAGGGTTTGAAAATGGTATACCTTCCTTGAAGTGGTGGGTTGAGCTAGGAAGCCTTAAGAAGCTTGGAGAAGCCTTAGGAAAGCTTGGATCTTCAAGAAAAACAAGAAAAGTTCAAGTAAAAAAACTTGAAAACACTATTCATTGTCTTCTTCATTGATTAAATGAAGAAGCTAGAGCAAGAATTAATGGCTTAAACTTATGATATAGCCATTACTAAGCATAAAGATGGTTAGGGAATTTTCTTACCAATTAAGGATGCTTGGATCTTGATTTTTGAAAATTTATGCCTTGGAAAATGAAGAAAGTCGAGAGCAAAAAAATGAAGAACAAAGCCTTGGTTGATTTTTTGATGAAATGATTTGCTAGTTGGTTGGCTTGGTTTTGTTTTTGATTTAGCAAATTACCACCTTGTCCTTGAATTTGTGTGGTCCTAAATCAACCACACCTCCTTCCTTCCATGTCATGCTTATGTCACCCTTATGATGTCATCCTCCCTTCCTTGTCTTCTTTCTATTGGTTGGATGACATCACTCCCCTTAATCCCTTTGATTAGCTTCCTAATCGTTTGCCTAATGACCGCTGATCTGTTGTACGGTTCGCTTAACTTTCGTTCTCGTTTATCGTTTGAAGGATCATACCCGGGATCTTATTACTTAGGTTCCCTTGACCTTTCTCAATACATTACATTCCTTTTTATGATCCTCTATTATAATCCTTTAATTTAAATCCTTTTTATCCTGTTACCTTATACTCAATTCTCTCCGTATCTTGTGGATTTCCGGGAAAAACCAAAGTGTTCGGAATTGGGTTCTGACGATATTTACATACACTTATATACTTCATATAGTACTAATAAAATCCCAGAATATCCATAACAGAACCCCTACATAGTGTGGCGTGAAAAGTTTTCTCATTCAGCTAAAACACTATTCACAAGGGTTACAAAAAGTTGAAAATTTTGGGGTTATTACAGTCTCCCCTCCTTAAAGGGATTCCGTCCCGGAATCAAACAGAAAACAATTGGGGGTACTTTTCTAGCATTGCGCTCTCTAGTTCCCAAGTCGATTCTTCCACATTATGATTCTGCCATAGTACTCTGACTAGCTTGATCACTTTGTTCCGAAGCACCTGCTCCTTCGTATCCATAATCCTTACTGGCTTCTCCACGTAAGTTAGATCTGGCTGCATATCCACCTGCTCGTACTCCACTATGTGCCTGGCATCCCGATGATACCTCCTTAGCATTGACACATGGAACACATTATGAACTTGTTGCAAATTAGGGGGTAGGGCTAGCTCGTAAGCTAACTTTCCAATCCGTCTTAATATCTCAAAAGGTCCAATGTATCTTGGGCTTAGTTTTCCTTTCTTTCCGAACCTCATTAATCCCTTCCAAGGGGATACTTTCAACAGTACTAAGTCCCCTACTTCATATTCCTTGTCCTTTCGGGCTAGGTCTGCATATTTCTTCTGTCTGTCTTGGGCTGCTACAAGTCGCCCTCTGATAAGATCCACTATATCTTTGGTCCTTTGGACCACTTCGGGTCCGAGCATCTTCCGCTCTCCTACTTCATCCCAGTATAAGGGAGATCGACACCTTCTTCCGTACAAGGCCTCATAAGGCGGCATCCCGATGCTAGCATGAAAGCTATTGTTATAAGAAAACTCGATCAACGGCAGGTGATCATCCCAACTTCCTTTAAGGTCTATTGCACAGACTCTCAACATATCCTCTAGTGTCTGGATGGTCCTTTCACTCTGTCCATCCGTCTGGGGATGGTACGCGGTACTCATATTTAACTTGGTCCCCGCACATTCCTGAAAGCTCCTCCAAAATCTGGAGTTGAACCTTGGGTCTCGGTCTGAGACAATGGACGCTGGGACTCCATGTCGCGTCACTATTTCCTTAAGGTAAATGTCCACCAGTCTATTGACTGTGTATCTCTCGTTGATAGGAATGAAATGAGCTGACTTTGTCAGTCGGTCTATAATTACCCAAATAGCGTCGTGATTGGCTTTCGTCCTTGGTAAGCCTACAACAAAATCCATCGCTATCTGTTCCCATTTCCATTCGGGAATCTCCAGGGGTCGCAAAAGTCCACTGGGTCTCTGGTGCTCTGCCTTTACTCTTTGGCAAGTCAAACACTTGTTCACCCATTCTGCTACGTCCCTCTTCATGTTGGGCCACCAGTAATATTCCTTCAAATCCCTATACATCTTGGTACTTCCTGGGTGAATGGAATACCTTGAACTATGGCTTTCATCCAAAATCTCATCTTTAAGTTCTTGAACATTCGGAACCCAAATTCGGTAGGAATACCTCATTATCCCTTTATCATCTTTCTCAGTATGGATCTCCTCTCCAGTCATTGACTTTCTGTCTTCATTCATTATTTTTTCTTGGCACAATCTGATCTTTTCCAATAATTCTGGCTGCATTGAGATCTCAAAAAGCTTTTCAGTTCCGGTTCCGGTTACCTTTACCTCTATTTCCATTTTCTCAAAATCCTTTATCAATTCTTCCGAAGTCGTTATCATTCTGAGTCTTTCCTTTCTACTAAGGGCATCAGCCACCACATTGGCTTTCCCTGGATGATAGAGAATCTCACAATCGTAGTCCTTGATTAGTTCTAACCATCTCCTCTGGCGCATGTTGAGCTCTTTCTGCGTAAATATGTACTTGAGGCTCTTATGGTCTGTGAAAATCTCGCACTTCTCTCCATACAAGTAGTGCCTCCAAATTTTTAAAGCAAATACTATTGCCGCGAGCTCAAGATCATGAGTAGGATATCTAACCTCGTATTCCTTCAATTGTCTCGACGCATACGCGATAACTTTACCGTGCTGCATAAGCACACATCCTAATCCTTTGTGCGACGCGTCACTATATATCACAAAATCTCCTTTTCCATCCGGCAATGCCAATACCGGAGCCGTTATCAACCTTTTCTTTAATTCCTGAAAACTGTTCTCGCATTTCTCCGTCCATTCAAACTTCTCTGTCTTACGAGTAAGTCGTGTCAAAGGGGCTGCGATCTTCGCAAAGTCCTGCACAAATCTACGATAGTAGCCGGCCAATCCTATGAAACTCCTCACCTCTGTGGGTGTGGTTGGCCTTTCCCAATTTGAGACTGCCTCTATCTTGGAGGGGTCGACCAATACTCCTTCTTTATTGATCACATGTCCTAAAAACTGTACTTCATTCCGCCAGAATTCACACTTCGAGAATTTGGCATATAACTGCTCCTCTCTGAGTATTCCTAGAGCTATCCTCAAATGCTCTGCATGTTCTGCCTCAGTCCTTGAGTAGATCAAAATATCATCGATAAAAACTATCACACACTTGTCCAAGTACTTCTTAAATACTCTATTCATTAAATCCATGAAGGCCGCTGGGGCGTTGGTTAATCCAAAGGACATTACCAAGAACTCATAATGCCCATACCTGGTACGGAATGCTGTCTTGGAAATATCTTCGGGCTTAATCTTTAGTTGGTGATATCCAGTTCTCAGGTCAATCTTGGAAAAATAAACAGCATCCTTTAGCTGGTCGAACAGATCGTCTATTCTAGGTAATGGGTACCTGTTCTTTATGGTTAGCTTGTTCAACTCTCGATAGTCTATGCACAACCTCATGCTCCCATCTTTCTTCTTAACAAATAAAACTGGTGCTCCCCACGGAGACACACTGGGTCTTATCATACCCTTATCCAAGAGTTCCTGCAATTGGATAGCTAATTCCTTCATTTCTAACGGGGCTAACCGGTAAGGTGCTTTTGAAACTGGCGCCGTCCCTGGGGCCAACTCAATAGCAAATTCAATCACTCTATCGGGTGGTAATCCCGGAAGGTCTTGGGGGAATACATCTTCATATTCGTTGACTACTGGAATATCTTGTAAGTTGGGCACCTCCTTCTGTGTGTCCACCACATAGGCTAGGTAAGCCTCACTTCCTTTTCGTAGCATCCTTTTGGCCTGAGCCATAGTCAAAAATTTCTGCGTCTGCCTCTTTCCTCTAAATATAACTTCTTTCTTCCCGGGGATATTTAACTTAACTTTCTTCCCTTTACAGTCTATCTGAGCATCGTTGCTAGATAGCCAGTCCATTCCCAAAATCACATCAAACTCCCCTAATTTAAAAGGAATCAGATCAACACTGAAAGATTGCTCCCCTATGCCTATCTCGCAGGCGGGGTGAATCTGGTTAACAGGAATAATTTCATGATTGGCTATTTCTACTTGTAAGGGTTCTATCAAAGGTTTAGCCTTAAGTCTTAACTTACGCGCAAAGTCCTTTGATATAAAAGATTTAGTTGCTCCCGAATCAAATAAAACAATTGCACTGACTGAATTTAGAGAAAGGGTACCTGCTATCACATCTGAATCTTTCATAGCATCCTGGACTGTCATGTTGAAAGTCCTCGCAGTAGGTGGCTTGTTAGAAGCAGCCCTGCTTGCTCCCGAAGCTGCTGGTTTGTTCATTGGGCAATCCTTCTTCCAATGACCCTGGCGTCCACACTGGTGACAATTGGTGGTTGGAACAACGGCAGGGGTTGATGATGGGCACCTAGTTGAATAGTGGCCTTCCCGACCGCACTTAAAACAGGTTACTGGCCTTTCCTTACACTCCCCAGTGTGGTTCCTTCCACATCTGTTACAGGCTGGCAATGGGGGTCGAGACTGGTTGGAATAGGACATTCTTGACTTCTGGCCGCCCTGGCTCACACTCACACTCATTGGTCGCTTAAACCCAGTGTTCCTTCCTGGCAGGGACACTGCTCCTCGATTAAACCTAGTTGGGAAGCTCCTTCCTGCGGAACCTCCACCCATGCTCATACTTTTCCTCTTTATTCCTTTCTTCTCTCTTTCCTTCTGCATCTGTTCACTTCCGACTTCTACAATCGTTGCTTTTTGCACCAGAGTGGCATAGTCCGTAAGCTCAAGGATTGCCACCCTATTCTGAATCCATGGTTTCAGTCCCTGCTGAAACCTCCTAGCTTTCTTTTCCTCAGTGCTCACAAACTCCGGCACAAACCTTGATAATTCAGTAAATTTCGCTTCGTACTCTGCTACAGACAAATCATTCTGCTTTAGCTCCAAGAACTTGAGCTCCATCTGGTTTTCCATAAACCTCGGGAAATACTTTCCCAGAAACAACTGACTAAATCTCTCCCAGGTTATAATAGCATCTGTCTCCATGTTTTTCTTGGCCTCCCACCAGTAGTTAGCTTCTCCTTTCAGAAGGTAGGTAGCAAATACAGTTTTCTGTGCCTCATTGATACTCAAAATCTCAAAAGATTTCTCCATTTCCTTTAACCATGCCCTTGCCTCAACTGGGTCGGCTGATCCGTGGAACTCAGGGGGCTTAAGGGACTTAAAAGCCCTGAAAGAGTTTGCCACTGCATTGTTACTTCCTTGAGGGGGTGGGTTGGGTTGACGTTCCAAATTCTGTCTTAGGAGTTGCATGAACTGGCTCATGGGATCCATGCCTGGGTTTGGTACTGGTTGCTCAACCTCGGTTTCTCCTTCTTCAGCCTCTACCTCGAATCCCTCAACATCATACGTTTCCTCTTCCTCTTCATACAGGGAGTCATCCTGTTCCACATAATCCTCATCTTCCTCTTCACTGTGATCTTGGTTTCTATTGTCCTGATTATGGCTTCCCTGGTCCTCAGACCCAGGGTTCGCCCTAGTTCCAATCTTTCTTGGCGGCATGATTCTGATAATAATAAAAACAATTATTGGGAAAAATTCAACGTTAGGTCACAATCATATACAACATTGTGCCTTGCACAGCTCTTATAATGGGGAGAACGTATATCGCAATTCTATTATTTTAAGAAAGTTCTAATACGAAGTGCAGTAATAATAATAATAAAACAGTGATCCCGTCACTATGGAACTGAACTGAAAGGAAACAAATATATACATAATGCGAGAATACATAGTTCGATCTGGTCAAAAGTACAACAGTGCTACAGTCATCTGTCCCAAAAGTGATACACAAGAGTCTATCTGTCTAGTCAGAAAAAGGGATGCTATATACAAGTCAACTATCCCGGAAAATTGGCTCTTACTAAGGCCTCGGCTAACTAGACAACTAGACTATTCCATCATCAATCCTGAATCACACACCGGAACGGGTCAGCTCCCAAACCCTTTCCATCGCACGACGGAAGATATAGTCGGCCTGCCGCCTGGAGATCCTACCATGCCTGTCCCCCTGGAGAGATCTGAGTCTCGCTCGGGACGTGAGCTCTATCCCCGTAAGTTCCCTCCTCAAGGATCGGGGTATAGAAGCCCTGGTCTCATAAGCTCGGGTACGCCTACCCGCCCTCTCTGCATCCAACTCCCTCCTGGCCTCATCCAGTCGGGCCTCGGCAACAGCCACTCGGGTCCTCAAAACATCCTGAACATATCCATGAGCTAACGAAGACTGCCTCTGGGCAGGGTCAAGAGGTGGTGAATCCGGAGCCGCTGAGGGTGCCTCCTCGGTCTGCCTAGGCTCGGAAGTATGGGTCTCTGAGCTGTCATCATCAGGAATCCAAGATAGTGGTGGAGGGGTAGGGGCTCTGACCACCGGAAGTGTGGGTAAAGGGATACCAGCATACACTACCATAGATCCAACACGCTCCTCAGCTACTGGGACCTCATCCGGGTCCTCCTCATCTGGAATAGCAATAACCTCTGTCTCTGACTCCTCTGAGGGGTCCTCCTCATCTGAAACAGCAATGACCTCCGTCTCAGGCTCCTCTGGGGGGTCCTCCTCATCCTCCTCCATCTCAGGCTCCTCCTGATCCTCAACATCCAGCAATGCCTCATCATGCTCACGCTCGTACATCTCAGGGTCCTCCATCTCAGGCGCCTACACATTAAACGAGCTAAGTTACTATCATGATACTTATAAGGGTTCCCGTAAGGGTTTTAACTGTCAGCACTACTTTAAGTAGTCCGACCATGAACTTGGCAAGAGTTCTTATTATCTTTGTGAGTTTATTATTTTATCGTCGCATCATCTCTGAGGTTTATAACGCTTAGCTCTGATACCATTTCTGTAACACCCCCAGATCCGGGGTCGGGAATCCGGGTTGTCACGGTCTTTCTTTCCACAATATCACTTTACTTACTTAATAATAATTACCCTCATGCTGTGACCCCACACTAACACACACCACAACTTGCTATAGTCTCAGAGATGAAATTGAAATAAGTACAAGTCTTTGAATCCATAATTTAAAATTATTACAACCCAAAATGATTACTTGATAATTTACAGTTAATTGCCATTATCTGCCACAAGTTATAATTATACATAATTGGATTCTCAAAAGTAGATGGTCTAAACTACAATGGATCTACCTCTGCAGCTATAGCAGCTACACTATCAGCGGGAAGACGCGGGACGCTTCCCACGCGCTTGCGCTGGGTCTGCTGGAGTCTGGCCATCTCTCCTAACTGTTGTTGTGTGATGAAGAAATAAAGCAAGAGTGAGCCTTACAGCTCGCAAGATAATATATATAGTGGTAATAATAATATAAGTATCTAAATGGATACTTAATAGCATCTCTATCATATGCAAGATAATTACTTGCTAGATATAAGTAAAAACAAGGAATGAAGTTACCAATACTACATCACACTTATATCATATAAAGTTACTTGAACTGCCACCGTTCAAAGTATTATAAGTTTTAAGAAAACATCCCATAGATGAGATCACAAGTTAAGACTTGAATAGATTCAATCTTTGAAATATTATTGAATGAAAAAGTTATGAGATACTTTATTTAGTCCTGATATATATACATATCCACATATATATATATCCCGAAAACATTTCCTGGAACCTCTGTTATGTGAAGTATGAACAGAGTTCGAAACGTCCAATGAATTTTGGAAAGGAAAAGAATTTTGGCATAAACCCGATATCCTGCTGATCAGGCAAAGATACCAATAAGTAACCTTTTCTACTAGTAGATGGACGAATTCCCCACTGGTCATCACCCTGGTCATAATTAAGACCTATGCTGGACTGCCACTCAGCCACCTATGCATTTGATGGACTCCCACTGAGCCACTTACACAATAATAGACCGTACCTCGGCCTGTCGCTTATGCCGACTCAATGAGAGGGGCTTACTTCCCGAACGTTGGGCAAGTAATCAATTCATTTACCAAATCTGCAACCTTGTTGCGAATATAAAATACACCACAGAGCCGGACTCCCCAGGTTTTTGAGCGAGTATTTAAATCCCCTTTAAAAAGAAAGATCTTAAATATAAAAATGAGTTTTGGGATCCGCTCTGACTTTTAAAAATCATTTTGAAGACTCGAAAACACTTTAAAGAGTGTTTGGAGTAAGACTGATTAATGAAGTAAATCAGTCCCCAAAATATTAGAAAATATCTGAATATTATTAATTAAATAATATTCCCATAAAGAATAATCTTTATAAAAATAATTGAAGTAGAAGTATTAAATTTATACTTGAAACGAGTATTAAATAACCCAAGATATACTTATATGAAAGTATTATCTTTATTTGAATAATCGAAAATAAGTTTGATTATTTACACCTTATTCTTTAATAAAATAAAGAATATATTTCCGCAAATAATCGGAGTCATAGATCCTCATATGAATATTCAAATAATATTCAATAAATAAAATAAGCTGAGTCATAATACCTCGAATGAATATTATAAATAATATTCATTAAATAAAATAAAGGAGTCTTACATCCTCAAATGAATATTCAAATAATATTCATAAATAATATAAAAGAGTCATAAGCCTTCGAATGAATATTCAAATAATATTCAATAAATAAATAAAAGGAGTCATAAGTCCTTGAATAATATTCGAAATAATATTCAATAATAAAATAAAGTTTAAAGTTATCGAATAAACCTTATTCGATTAATAGTTTGGAAAACTATAACCATATATATATATATAAATATATATATATATATATATATATATCCATATCCATATATATACAAGATTACTCGGGATCCTCGACTCCCGGTTTTAGAAAATATTTTCACCTTTGGGTCCCTATACTAAGGGTATATGCAAGATACAACTATCCTCTAGCATAGGTATTATCAAATAACCAACAGATATAAATTTCAAGAATATGAAACAGGCATGCATATATACCATATCACATGCTACAATATATCGCAAAAATTTGCTATCAACAATCATGCAATATCACAAGATAATGCATATACATATGTTTACATCACAACAACAGTATAACGGATAGAATACTTGCCTGAGCGACTTGGGGGTGAGAAAGGCTCGGGGCGAGTCTGGTAACCTATAAACAACAAGTAAGTTGGAATTAAACCAAAATCACTTGTAAATCTATACTTTAACTAACTTAGACTCTAACGCTTGTTTTACGCTCACCGATTCGCTTAAGTCACTCGGGTACCCTCGGCTCCACCATTTTTAATAATTTAACCTTTACGAGTTTTAAAGCGATTCCTTCGCGAATGACTTACCAACTGCCTAACACACTTACCATAAATGTTTCACACATTAATTAATCCTTTTTGGTCTTTAACCTACATTCCAAAGTAAGGCGAGGGAAAAAAGTTTCGTTCGTGAAACGCCGTTACTTGAAACGGTCGTTTCTCCTAAACCGTAAATCGGAATCGGACGAACTACATATCAAAACGAAGCTCGTAACATGAGCTATCTAAACATGGCAGTGGTCACAATTTAGCAGGGGGTTCTCGGGTCCTAATGCTATGCACAAAAACAGTCCAAAGAAAATCGGACGTTACGACGGCTATGTTTACGCGATTTCCCATTTTTAAACTACCCACAATCAACACAAACCATCCTCAAATCCAACACACAACAAACACCCATCCTTATCACATCATAACAACCCCAACCAATTCAATTTAACCATTCACACTTATGCTTAAACTTTACTTTAATCATTCTTAAGTTTCTTTAAATCAAAACCACAAAATTACCATTTCATTTCACTACCATTCCAAATCTCAAACTCTAATCATAACAACAACTACAATAACATCCTACTCATCAAAATCACCTTATAATATATATGAACCTAGGGTTTGAAAATGGTATACCTTCCTTGAAGTGGTGGGTTGAGCTAGGAAGCCTTAAGAAGCTTGGAGAAGCCTTAGGAAAGCTTGGATCTTCAAGAAAAACAAGAAAAGTTCAAGTAAAAAAACTTGAAAACACTATTCATTGTCTTCTTCATTGATTAAATGAAGAAGCTAGAGCAAGAATTAATGGCTTAAACTTATGATATAGCCATTACTAAGCATAAAGATGGTTAGGGAATTTTCTTACCAATTAAGGATGCTTGGATCTTGATTTTTGAAAATTTATGCCTTGGAAAATGAAGAAAGTCGAGAGCAAAAAAATGAAGAACAAAGCCTTGGTTGATTTTTTGATGAAATGATTTGCTAGTTGGTTGGCTTGGTTTTGTTTTTGATTTAGCAAATTACCACCTTGTCCTTGAATTTGTGTGGTCCTAAATCAACCACACCTCCTTCCTTCCATGTCATGCTTATGTCACCCTTATGATGTCATCCTCCCTTCCTTGTCTTCTTTCTATTGGTTGGATGACATCACTCCCCTTAATCCCTTTGATTAGCTTCCTAATCGTTTGCCTAATGACCGCTGATCTGTTGTACGGTTCGCTTAACTTTCGTTCTCGTTTATCGTTTGAAGGATCATACCCGGGATCTTATTACTTAGGTTCCCTTGACCTTTCTCAATACATTACATTCCTTTTTATGATCCTCTATTATAATCCTTTAATTTAAATCCTTTTTATCCTGTTACCTTATACTCAATTCTCTCCGTATCTTGTGGATTTCCGGGAAAAACCAAAGTGTTCGGAATTGGGTTCTGACGATATTTACATACACTTATATACTTCATATAGTACTAATAAAATCCCAGAATATCCATAACAGAACCCCTACATAGTGTGGCGTGAAAAGTTTTCTCATTCAGCTAAAACACTATTCACAAGGGTTACAAAAAGTTGAAAATTTTGGGGTTATTACAGTGTACACCCCTATCAAGGTGGAAGAAAGCATGAGGAAGACCGTAGTAAGTAATGAGCCCACTGGAGGCAAGAAGTGAAAAACTGATTTAGAATATATTGCAAAGGACAAATATCCTAGAACCGAACAAAACCCTGATTCAACCCCCAAGAAGGGAGGACCTGGGCAAAAGTTCACTGAATACGCTAAGCTTAATGCTCCTAGAAGTCAGATTTTGATGGAGATTGAGAAAGACAGAGATGTTCGCTGGCCTAAGCCCTTGAAGGCCGATCCCGCCAAGCTAGATAAGAGCAAGTATTGCAGGTTTCACAAAGATGTTGGCCATGACACCGATGAGTGTAGGCAATTGAAAGATGAAATTGAGTTCCTCATTCGAAAAGGAAGATTGAACAAATACACTGGAGAAGGAGGGGATAGGAATAATAATGGAAGGAAGAACTTTGAGGATCGTAGGAGGGACCAAGACGATCAGGGGCGAAACCCCCAGCCTAGAGGACCAGTTATAAACACCATTTATGGAGGGCCGAGACCTCGAGGGCCTGTGATAAACACGATCTTTGGAGGTCCAACTGCTGCTGGATTGTCCAAAAATTCCAGAAAGGCATATACTAGAGAGGTTATGCATATTGTTGGAGAAGCCCCGAAGAGGACCAGGACAGAAGTAACATTGGCTTTTGATGATTCCGACCTAGAGGGTGTGAAGTTTCCCCATGACGACCCGCTGGTCATAACACCAATAATAGGAAATAGCCCGGTTAAGAGGGTCCTTGTGGATAATGGTGCTTCTATGGATATCTTGCTCCACGACACCTTTCTAAGGATGGGGTATAACGACTCCCAGTTAACACCAACCGACATGCCGATATATGGATTTGCTGGAGTAGAATGTCCTGTGGAAGGGATAATCAAATTGCCATCCACCATAGGTACGGAGCCAAGGCAAGCAACGCAGATGCTGGATTTCGTGGTGGTAAAGGCTAGTTCAACTTATAATGCTATCATGGGGAGAACAGGGATACATGCCTTCAAGGCAGTCCCCTCTTCCTACCATTCAGTCATGAAGTTTCCCA
Organism: Apium graveolens; assembly: GCF_009905375.1. Lineage (NCBI taxonomy): Eukaryota > Viridiplantae > Streptophyta > Magnoliopsida > Apiales > Apiaceae > Apium > Apium graveolens. The sequence goes on along the minus strand of NW_027417688.1, from coordinate 13,723 downwards.
CCCGAAACGGGATTGGAGAAGAGGGAGGAGATCAAAAAATGGCTAGAAGCTGTTATGTGGCCTCTTTGAGGGCAGATGGAGTCGGGGGGCAGGTTCTTCCTATTGAAGATATAGATGTTCGAGAAAATGATGAGAATAGAGGAAGGCCAGCAGAAGAATTGGTTTCGGTTCCTTTAGACCCCGAGAATCCTGAGAGGACGACTTTCATTGGAGCCACATTAGAGGAGCCCCTTAGAGGGAAGTTAGTGAAATTTTTGCAAGAAAATAGTGATGTGTTTGCATGGTCAGCAGCTGATATGCCAGGCATAGACCCGGAGTTAATTACTCACAAGCTAAACGTAGATCCAAGCCGGAAGACAGTGAAACAAAAGAAAAGAAATTTTTGCCCCGGAAAGACAAGAGGCTACAAAGCAGGAAGTGGAAAAGCTCTTAGAGGCTGGTTTCATTGAGGAGATTCAATTTCCGGAGTGGTTAGCAAACCCTGTAAAGGTTGGTGAATACAACCAGATCAAAATGCATAAGGATGACATTCCAAAGGTATCATTTATCACTGACTTTGGTGTTTATTGTTATCTTGTTATGGCGTTTGGTCTCAAGAATGCAGGAGCCACCTATCAAAGGTTGGTGAATAGAATTTTTAAGGATCTTATTGGTAAGACTATGAAAGTCTATGTTGATGACATGTTAGTCAAGAGTCTAGTAAAGACTGATCATATAGCCCATTTAAGGGAAGCTTTTGAGGTCCTGAGGTACCACAAGATGATGTTGAATCCGACGAAGTGTGCTTTCGGAGTAGGATCTGGAAAATTCTTGGGACTGATGGTCTCAAAGAGGGGAATTGAGGCTAACCCGGATAAGATAAAGGTGATCCTGGACATGGAACCACCAAAAACTGTTAAGGATGTTCAGAAGCTTACAGGAAGGGTTGCTGCGCTAGGACGATTCATCTCCAAGTCGGGGGAAAAGTGTTTGTCATTCTTCAAATCGCTAAAGAGCATCAAAGACTTTGTATGGAATGAGGAAAACCAGAAGGCATTTGAAGAGTTAAAGAAGTATATGGCCCAGGCCCCGTTGTTGGCCAAGCCAGTTCTGAGTGAAATTTTATTCTTGTACTTGGCTGTTTCAGAGAGCGCCTTGAGCGTGGTTTTGGTTAAGGAAGAACTGAAAGTCCAGAAACCCGTATACTATGTCAGCAAAATTTTGCATGGTGCTGAGTTGAATTATTCAACTATAGAGAAATTTGCTTTAGCCTTGGTAATGGCTTCAAGAAAGCTGCGTCCTTATTTTCAAGCTCACCAGATTGAAGTGCTAACAAATCAGCCACTGAGAAATATCATTCACAGTCCCAATTTAATGAGTGCCATGTTAATGAGTGCCATGTTGAACACATTCCAAGGGAAGAAAATGTTAAGGCAGATGCACTATCAAAGTTCGCTTCGTCTGAGATTGAAGAAAGTTCAGGAAGTGTGTACTTCCGTGTTTTGAAGACACGAAGCATAGATGTTAAGCTGCTGGCTCCCATAGGCTTGGGGACGTCATGGATTGATCCCATCAAGGCTCACATTCAGACCAGTTGGTTGCCAAGTGATGCAACTGAAGCACGGAAGTTAACTGTTCGGGCACTAAGGTACTCTTTGATAGATGGGATTCTTTACAAAAGATCTTTCGTGGTTCCCTACTTGAGGTGTCTCAGGCCCGATGAGGCACGCTTGGCTCTTGAAGAAGTGCATGAAGGTATTTGTGGACAACACTTGGGGGGCAGGGCCTTGGCTCATAAGATAACTCGTTTAGGCTTCTATTGGTCAGAAATGATGGCTGATGCCAAAGAATATGTGAAGAAGTGTGATCGCTGTCAGAAGCATGTACCAGTTGTTAGACAACCCCCCGAGATGCTGACCTCTATCAACTCACCTATTCCCTTTGCCATGTGGGGGATGGATATTCTAGGGCCTTTTCCTATGGCCACGGCACAAAGGAAATTTCTGATTATAGCCATTGATTATTTCACCAAGTGGATCGAAGCCAAACCCTTGGCCAAAATCACAACTAAGCAGGTTGCACAATTCCTGTGGGAAAACATTATGTGCCGATATGGAATTCCCCGTATCCTCGTCACTGACAATGGAACACAATTCAACAATGAGGAATTCAAGAAGTATTGTGAAGAAAATGAAATTGAGTTACGATTCACCTCTGTGGCTCACCCGCAAGCCAATGGGCAAGCAGAGGTAGCAAATCGGATAATCCTGGATGGACTAAAAAAGAGGATCGAGAAGTCAAGAAATAATTGGGTGGATGAGATACTTCCAATATTATGGGCCTATAGGACTACCTGTAGAGTCACGACAGGAGCAACTCCTTTCATGTTGGCATATGGGGCAGAAGCAGTAGTTCCCGTGGAGATATCGCATTCCTCTCCAAGGATTCAGACTTTCAATGCTGTAGAAAATGAGGAAGGGCAGAGGTTAGCCCTGGATCTAATTGATGAAGTGCGAGATGAGGCACATGCCAAGATAGTAGAATATCAGAAAAAGGCTTCATTTTATTATAACCTAAGGGATAAAGAGAGATTTTTTAAACAAGGAGATCTAGTCTTGAGAAAAACAGAGGCTTCTGGTGTTGGACAGAAAGGAAAGCTTGCCCCAAATTGGGAAGGGCCGTACAGAGTCAAGAGCGTTCAGGGTAGAGGAACCTACAAGCTGGAAACTATGGAAGGTTTTGAAGTCCCGAGGACCTGGCACGCACAAAACCTGAAGGTTTACTACGTGTAAGATAGGTGAAGTACGATTCTCACTTGTCATTGACAAGTAGGTTTAAAAGCACCATGAAGCTTTGCTTGCGTAGGATTTTATATTCCAGTAGAATTTACATTGTCTAGTTATTGTTGATTAGGGTCGAACCCATGTTGTGTAAGGTTTTGGAAAACTAGAATTCATATTAAAGAGTTTAAAATTATTTCTATCTAAGGATGTTTAAAGTTCAAATGCGTATTAAGATTGTAAAGTTAAAACAGAAAGAAGAAAAGCAACATATGAAATATAACCCCGAAGGGTGACAAGTTTAGATATGAATGAAGTTCAAATAGAAGATATACAAAAAGTTAGGCCTTGGAAGGCTGAGATTCCTCAGAACTACTATCTGAAGTCTCCTCGGAAGTCTCGGTCGTTCCTTCGGACGTCTCGGTTGTCCCCTCCGAAGTCCCTGTAGAAGTTCCCTCTGCAGGAGATGCTGGCTGTTGAGGCGTTGCTTTTGGAGGCTCTTCCACCCTGGCCTTCTTAGCGACAGGCTCGAACTCCTCTTCGGAAGAATCTTCCTCCTCTCCGTCCTTGATCATAACAGCAAGCTTCTCAGTAACCCCTCCAAGCTCTGGAACCCGCACAGGGCAAGGAAAGGGAGACTGCTCAAGGACCTCGGGAAACTCATCCTGGATGGCCTCCACAGCAGCATCCCAGCCCTCTTTATAGCTAACTGGGTGAAGAAGGGCATCATGCTCCACCATCAAGTCCTTGAATTCTTGGGTGTCCATCCAGCCATCAAAGGCTTTGTCCTTCTGCGCCTTCAGAATGACATTTTCGGCCCGGGCCGTCTCTAGGTCAGAAGTGGAAGAGGCCAGTTGAGCTTCAAGGGCCTCTATTTTTTGGTTGGCCTCTTCCAACTTCTTGTTGGCATCTTCCAGGCCAACCTTCCAAGCTTTAGCTTGGTGGATTGCCCCCTGGAAATGGGCGTTAGCCTGCAAGAGAAACATCGAAAGTTCAGAAAAGAAACGTGGAAAAATAAGTAAGAAGAGCATAAGTAAAGGACGTACCGTCGCCAGAGCCTGGGCTCCAAATAGCTCATTCCCCTCTAAGTCCTGTTGAAGGACAAAATCTTGATAGTCCACCGGGGAGATGGAATGCTTAGACCATTCCTTGGACAGCGCCGTGTTGCCCATGATAGAGTCCTTGCCCCGGATCCCCCAGGCAGGTTGAAAATAGGCCCCTGGCCTCTGCTTGGTGCGCAAAACTTGGCTGGGGCCTTCCTCGCTTGGCTCCATTGCCTGAAGGAGGAACTCAGGGAAGCGATCACCAAGTCGAGGGTCTTTAAAGACCTTCCCAGCCCTCTTCATCCTGGTTGTCTCCAGGTCCTTCGGCTTGGTAGCCTCCTCAATCTTCTCAGCCACTGCAACAAACAAAGTCAGTTGAAAATCAATGAAATAAAAGTGCAGGAAATAAAGGAGATAAGAAAGGGAACTTACTTTTCTTATTAACGGGCGAAAGGCCGCGTTCTACCAGGACGGTCTCCCGGATAAGGTCCCAACAATGGGAAGTGCCGTTGTCTTGCGTAAGGAGGTTGAAACCTCTAGCCTCCTCCTCAGACAAAGTTATGTCATTCGGGCTCCCGTCCACGGCCAGCCCAAAGGATGATCGAAACATGGAGCCCCAATCTCCACCTTCCCAAATAACAAACAAAAAATCTTTCTTCCACCCCAAGTTGTTGTCAGGGATGGACTTCCCATTCACGATATGGGGGATAGTGGGGCGCTGGTTGATAGAAACCCAACCCGGACTTTTATCAGGGCTGTTTTTGAACTGAAAAATCTTCCTGAAGACAGCAACGGATGTGGGGACGTTGTGCTTGGCGCATTGCGACAGATAGCACAGAATCAACCTCCAGGAATTAGGGGGAAGTTGGCAAGGGCTGATGCCCACATCAGCCAGTAGCAAAGGAATGAATGGATGAAAAGGGAGTCTAATACCTGCCCTTAGAGTATCCCTATAGACGCATAGCGCGTCCTTCTTCCACTGACAGGCCCTGTCGGCCGGACCCGCAAGAACCAGCTTAAAAGGCTCCTTGATTTTGAAGCAGCTGCTCAACTTTTCCAGCTCCTTGGGATCCCGTAAAGCACTGATATGATCGTGCGCGTCCAGATGCGCATCAGACGGATACTCGTCCCCTCGAGTGTTGATCATGTCGATTAAGGAAGTATACCTCGATCGAATAGGAAAATCGTTGGACTTTCTAGCCACGTTCATCTTGGCCAAACGGGTCATTCTTTTGTCAGCCATCTGAAAAAAAGTAAGGGGCACGTAAATAGGCTATCTTAAAGTGGCACACAATGGAAAAATAGACACGAAAAGCAAAGGGAGGAATCTTACCTGAAGAAGTGCTCCTGAAAAAGGCTTTGAGCTCCGACTTGCTGTTATTCCTCTGAGAATCTTAGCAGGAAGATGAAGAAGAAAACTAAGAAATGAGAAAGTGAGGAGTAATAGCCTTTCCTCATTCCTTTATATAAGAGGAAAAGGAAGTTGAAGGGACGAAAAGCCCACTGAGGACAAAAGCCCATAGGAAAAAGCCCAGGAAAAAGAATATTCCAGAATATTCCTAGGAATTCTAGAGCTTCTAAACAAGGTGTATTAAGCCCAGATCAATAAAAGAGGCCCAATAAGATTTTGAAAAGGCCCAATAAAAGAGGCCCAATAAGATTTGGAAAAGCCCAATAATAAAGGCTCAGTAAAATTTAATAAGGCCCAACAAAAAAGGCCAGGCCCAAATCCAATTAGGATTTGGAAAATACAATATCTTAAATTAAAGCTAAATAAAGAAGGCTAGTGGAAGACCAGGAACCAGGTCGAAATCCAGGTCGTGAATCCTGCCCGAAATCTTTCGAGCAGACACCCGAAAATAACGGGTAAAAAAGACCAGAATCCAGGTCGAATTCCAGGTCGTGAATCCTGCCCGAAATCTTTCGAGCAGACACCCAAAAATAACGGGAAAAAAGACCAGAATCCAGGTCAAATTCCAGGTCGTGAATCCTAGTCGAAATCCTTCGACCAGGAAGCAAGAAAATCAAAGAATTTTCGAACAGGATTCAGGTCGAAATATCGACTAGAATCCTAGTCGAAATCCTAGTCGATAGGCTCATGGCAAGAAGCTGGAATAACGGGACTGAATTGAGGTCGAAAATTCGACCAGGAATGAGGTCGAATAAACCAAGCATCTTTCAAAAAAAAAAATAAAAAAAATAAAAGGGGATTAAAAACTCAGGTCGAAGTTCGACTAGGATCCTGGTCGAATTCCAGCTCGTGAATTCTAGTCGAAATCCTTCGACCAGGAAGCAAGAAAATCAAAGAATTTTCGAACAGGATTCAGGTCGAAATATCGACTAGAATCCTAGTCGAAATCCAAGTTGATAGGCTCATGGCAAGAAGCTAAAAAAAAAGGGTGGAATTTTCGACCTAGATCCAGGTCGAATTTTCGACTAGGATCCTGGTCGAATTCCAGGTCCTAGATCCAGGTCGAAATTTCGACTAGGATCCTGGTCGAATTCCAGGTCGTGGATCCTAGTCGAATTCTTTCGACCAGGATGGCAAGGCTGACCCCTATTTTCGACTAGGATCCAGGTCGAAATTTCGACTAGGATCCTAGTCGAAAAATGGCTGGAAATCTGAAAATTAGGGAAAATCCCAGAAAATTAGGGAAAAATCCCAGAAAATTAGGGAAATCCCAGAAAATTAGGGAAAATCCCAGAAAATTAGGGAAAAATCCCAGAAAATTAGGGAAAATCCCAGAAAATTAGGGAAAAATCCCAGAAAATTAGGGAAAATCCCAGAAAATTAGGGAAAATCCCAGAAAATTAGGGAAAAATCCAGAAAATAAGGAAAAAATCCCGGAAATAAGGGAAAAATTCCTGGAAATTAAGATAATTCCTGAATAAAAGGAAAAATTCATTGTAAATGTATAGGTCGCTCCACACTTTACGGAAAAACGAAACCCTGTAAGGGAACGAATAGACTTAACTTCTGCGAAACCTAATCAATGTTTCCCAAAAGTTGGGGGGGCAAATGATAGGGATAAATAAATTATGCTTGTATAATTAAATACTGCATTAATTGTACAAGCTGTGGGTTGCTAGGCCCAATAAAAAGATATATGATACTCAGACCAGAAAGGTTAAGCCTGATGGACCAGATCAGGCCTGATGGAATAAAAAAGGCCCAAAAGCCCTGATTATTAATTAATTTCGTAATTAATTAATAAGGGACAAATCAGATGTTGAAAAGAGTCCCGATAAGGATATAAATCCTTGGAGATTAGCCTCAAGGGGACCTAAAAGGATAAGGAATCAGTTTCCTACTATCTAGGACTCCAAAGTCCATTCTAATTATGAGACTTGCCCACCAAGTCTCCTATACCAAGTCCAATTCAAGGACTCCCAACATCTATATAAGGGGTCTCACCCCCATCAATCAGAACTACGTTTTTTGGCTTGATTCTCTAATTTACAGAGATACGTAGGCATCTCGTAAAGGCAGATTGAGTCACGAAACACGAGAGCAGCCATTAAAGGCCTTGAGCTCCCGAATCTTAGTATTAAATACAGCAAGTAATAACCTTAGTTTTTTATCCATAACAAATATGGTTTAAAGTGACTTACATGGTAGATTAGAGCCAAAATGTGGACTAAAATTGACCCGTATGACAGTGGTACCAAGAGATGGTTAAAGGATGTCAAATTGGATGTTTATGATGTTAACATGTTAATTCTACCAATATATGGTTGAAAGTGAGTCTTATAAGGTGCAAAATTACTCTAATATGGTTTAAAGTGACTTACATGGTTGCTTAGAGTCAAAAAGTGGACCAAAATTGACTCGTATGAAAGTGGTACCAAGAGATGGTTAAAGGATGTCAAATTGGATGTTTATGATGTTAACATGTTAATTCTACCAATATATGGTGGCAAGTTAGTCTTATAAGGTGCAAAATTACTCTAATATGGTTTAAAGTGACTTACATGGTAGATTAGAGCCAAAATGTGGACTAAAATTGACCCGTATGAAAGTGGTACCAAGAGATGGTTAAAGGATGTCAAATTGGATGTTTATGATGTTAACATGTTAATTCTACCAATATATGGTCGAAAGTGAGTCTTATAAGGTGAAAAATTACTCTAATATGGTTTAAAGTGACTTACATGGTAGATTAGAGCCAAAATGTGGACTAAAATTGACCCGTATGAAAGTGGTACCAAGAGATGGTTAAAGGATATCAAATTGGATGTTTATGATGTTAACATGTTAATTCTACCAATATATGGTGGCAAGTTAGTCTTATAAGGTGCAAAATTACTCTAATATGGTTTAAAGTGACTTACATGGTTGATTAGAGCCAAAATGTGGACCAAAATTGACTTGTATAAAAGTGGTACCAAGAAATGGTTAAAGGATGTCAAATTGGATGTTTATGATTTTAACATGTTAATTCTACCAATATATGGTGGCAAGTTAGTCTTATAAGGTGAAAAATTACTCTAATATTGGTTAAAGGGACTTACATGGTAGATTAGAGCCAAAATGTGGACCAAAATTGACTTGTATAAAAGTTGTACCAAGAGATGGTTAAAGGATGTCAAATTGGATGTTTATGATGTTAAAATGTTAATTCTACCAATATATGGTGGCAAGTTAGTCTTATAAGGTGCAAAATTACTCTAATATGGTTTAAAGTGGCTTACATGGTAGATTAGAGCCAAAATGTGGACTAAAATTGACCCGTATGAAAGTGGTACCAAGAAATGGTTAAAGGATGTCAAATTGGATGTTTATGATGTTAACATGTTAATTCTACCAATATATGGTTGAAAGTGAGTCTTATAAGCTGCAAAATTACTCTAGTATGGTTTAAAGTGACTTACATGGTTGATTAGAGCCAAAAAGTGGACCAAAATTGACTCGTATGAAAGTGGTACCAAGAGGTAGTTAAAGGATGTCAAATTAGATGTTTATGATGTTAACATGTTAATTGTACCAATATATGGTTGAAAGTGAGTCTTATAAGGTGCAAAATTACTCTAATATGGTTTAAAGGGACTTCCATGGTAGATTAGAGCCAAAATGTTGACCAAAATTGACTTGTATAAAAGTCGTACCAAGAGATGGTTAAAGGATGTCAAATTGTATGTTTATGATGTTAACATGTTAATTCTACCAATATATGGTGGCAAGTTAGTCTTATAAGGTGCAAAATTACTCTAATATGGTTTAAAGTGACTTACATGGTAGATTAGAGCCAAAATGTGGACTAAAATTGACCCGTATGACAGTGGTACCAAGAGATGGTTAAAGGATGTCAAATTGGATGTTTATGATGTTAACATGTTAATTCTACCAATATATGGTTGAAAGTGAGTCTTATAAGGTGCAAAATTACTCTAATATGGTTTAAAGTGACTTACATGGTTGATTAGAGCCAAAAAGTGGACCAAAATTGACTCGTATGAAAGTGGTACCAAGAGATGGTTAAAGGATGTCAAATTGGATGTTTATGATGTTAACATGTTAATTCTACCAATATATGGTGGCAAGTTAGTCTTATAAGGTGCAAAATTACTCTAATATGGTTTAAAGTGACTTACATGGTTGATTAGAGCCAAAATGTGGACCAAAATTGACTTGTATAAAAGTGGTACCAAGAAATGGTTAAAGGATGTCAAATTGGATGTTTATGATTTTAACATGTTAATTCTACCAATATATGGTGGCAAGTTAGTCTTATAAGGTGCAAAATTACTCTAATATTGGTTAAAGGGACTTACATGGTAGATTAGAGCCAAAATGTGGACCAAAATTGACTTGTATAAAGTTGTACCAAGAGATGGTTAAAGGATGTCAAATTGGATGTTTATGATGTTAACATGTTAATTCTACCAATATATGGTGGCAAGTTAGTCTTATAAGGTGCAAAATTACTCTAATATGGTTTAAAGTGACTTACATGGTAGATTAGAGCCAAAATGTGGACTAAAATTGACCCGTATGACAGTGGTACCAAGAGATGGTTAAAGGATGTCAAATTGGATGTTTATGATGTTAACATGTTAATTATACCAATATATGGTTGAAAGTGAGTCTTATAACCTTCAAAATTACTCTAGTATGGTTTAAAGTGACTTACATGGTTGATTAGAGTCAAAAAGTGGACCAAAATTGACTCGTATGAAAGTGGTACCAAGAGGTAGTTAAAGGATGTCAAATTAGATGTTTATGATGTTAACATGTTAATTGTACCAATATATGGTTGAAAGTGAGTCTTATAAGTTGCAAAATTACTCTAATATGGTTTAAAGGGACTTTTATGGTAGATTAGAGCCAAAATGTTGACCAAAATTGACTTGTATAAAAGTCGTACCAAAAGATGGTTAAAGGATGTCAAATTGTATGTTTATGATGTTAACATGTTAATTCTACCAATATATGGTGGCAAGTTAGTCTTATAAGGTGCAAAATTACTCTAATATGGTTAAAAGTGACTTACATGGTAGATTAGAGCCAAAATGTGGACTAAAATTGACCCGTATGACAATGGTACCAAGAGATGGTTAAAGGATGTCAAATTGGATGTTTATGATGTTAACATGTTAATTCTACCAATATATGGTTGAAAGTGAGTCTTATAAGGTGCAAAATTACTCTAATATGGTTTAAAGTGACTTACATGGTTGATTAGAGCCAAAAAGTGGACCAAAATTGACTCGTATGAAAGTGGTACCAAGAGATGGTTAAAGGATGTCAAATTGGATGTTTATGATGTTAACATGTTAATTCTACCAATATATGGTGGCAAGTTAGTCTTATAAGGTGCAAAATTACTCTAATATGGTTTAAAGTGACTTACATGGTAGATTAGAGCCAAAATGTGGACTAAAATTGACCCGTATGAAAGTGGTACCAAGAGATGGTTAAAGGATGTCAAATTGGATGTTTATGATGTTAACATGTTAATTCTACCAATATATGGTTGAAAGTGAGTCTTATAAGGTGAAAAATTACTCTAATATGGTTTAAAGTGACTTACATGGTAGATTAGAGCCAAAATGTGGACTAAAATTGACCCGTATGAAAGTGGTACCAAGAGATGGTTAAAGGATGTCAAACTGGATGTTTATGATGTTAACATGTTAATTCTACCAATATATGGTGGCAAGTTAGTCTTATAAGGTGCAAAATTACTCTAATATGGTTTAAAGTGACTTACATGGTTGATTAGAGCCAAAATGTGGACCAAAATTGACTTGTATAAAAGTGGTACCAAGAAATGGTTAAAGGATGTCAAATTGGATGTTTATGATTTTAACATGTTAATTCTACCAATATATGGTGGCAAGTTAGTCTTATAAGGTGCAAAATTACTCTAATATTGGTTAAAGGGACTTACATGGTAGATTAGAGCCAAAATGTGGACCAAAATTGACCTGTATAAAAGTTGTACCAAGAGATGGTTAAAGGATGTCAAATTGGATGTTTATGATGTTAACATGTTAATTCTACCAATATATGGTGGCAAGTTAGTCTTATAAGGTGCAAAATTACTCTAATATGGTTTAAAGTGACTTACATGGTAGATTAGAGCCAAAATGTGGACTAAAATTGACCCGTATGACAGTGGTACCAAGAGATCGTTAAAGGATGTCAAATTGGATGTTTATGATGTTAACATGTTAATTCTACCAATATATGGTTGAAAGTGAGTCTTATAAGGTGCAAAATTACTCTAATATGGTTTAAAGTGACTTACATGGTTGATTAGAGCCAAAAAGTGGACTAAAATTGACCCGTATGAAAGTGGTACCAAGAGATGGTTAAAGGATGTCAAATTGGATGTTTATGATGTTAACATGTTAATTCTACCAATATATGGTGGCAAGTTAGTCTTATAAGGTGCAAAATTACTCTAATATGGTTTAAAGTGACTTACATGGTTGATTAGAGCCAAAAGTGGACCAAAATTGACTTGTATAAAAGTGGGTACCAAGAATGGTTAAAGGATGTCAAATTGGATGTTTATGACTTTAACATGATTAATTCTACCAATATATGGTGGCAAGTTAGTCTTATAAGGTGCAAAATTACTCTAATATTGGTTTAAAGGGACTTACATGGTAGATTAGAGCCAAAATGTGGACCAAAATTGACTTGTATAAAAGTTGGTACCAAGAGATGGTTAAAGGATGTCAAATTGGATGTTTATGATGTTAACATGTTAATTCTACCAATATATGGTGGCAAGTTAGACTTATAAGGTGCAAAATTACTCTAATATGGTTTAAAGTGACTTACATGGTATGATTAGAGCCAAAATGTGGACTAAATTGACCCGTATGACAGTGGTACCAAGAGATGGTTAAAGGATGTCAAATTGGATGTTTATGATGTTAACATGTTAATTCTACCAATATATGGTTAAAAGTGAGTCTTATAAGGTGCAAAATTACTCTAATATGGTTTAAAGTGACTTACATGGTTGATTAGAGCCAAAAGTGGACAAAATTGACTCGTATGAAAGTGGTACCAAGAGATGGTTAAGGATGTCAAATTGGATGTTTATGATGTTAACATGTTAATTCTATCCAATATATGGTGGCAAGTTAGTCTTATAAGGTGCAAAATTACTCTAATATGTTTAAAGTGACTTACATGGTAGATTAGAGCCAAAATGTGGACTAAAATTGACCCGTATGAAAGTGGTACCAAGAGATGGTTAAAGGATGTCAAATTGGATGTTTATGATGTTAACATGTTAATTCTACCAATATATGGTTGAAAGTGAGTCTTATAAGGTGCAAAATTACTCTAATATGGTTTAAAGTGACTTACATGGTAGATTAGAGCCAAAATGTGGACTAAAATTGACCCGTATGAAAGTGGTACCAAGAGATGGTTAAAGGATGTCAAATTGGATGTTTATGATGTTAAACATGTTAATTCTACCAATATATGGTGGCAAGTTAGTCTTATAAGGTGCAAAATTACTCTAATATGGTTTAAAGTGACTTACATGGTGATTAGAGCCAAAATGTGGACCAAAATTGACTTGTATAAAAGTGGTACCAAGAAATGGTTAAAGATGTCAAATTGGATGTTTATGATGTTAACATGTTAATTCTACCAATATATGGTGGCAAGTTAGTCCTTATAAGGTGCAAATTACTCTAATATTGGTTAAAGGGACTTACATGGTAGATTAGAGCCAAAATGTGGACCAAAATTGACTTGTATAAAAGTTGTACCAAGAGATGGTTAAAGGATGTCAAATTGGATGTTTATGATGTTACATGTTAATTCTACCAATATATGGTGGCAAGTTAGTCTTATAAGGTGCAAAATTACTCTAATATGGTTTAAAGTGACTTACATGGTAGATTAGAGCCAAAATGTGGACTAAAATTGACCCGTATGACAGTGGTACCAAGAGATGGTTAAAGGATGTCAAATTGGATGTTTATGATGTTAACATGTTAATTATACCAATATATGGTTGAAAGTGAGTCTTATAAGGCTGCAAAATTACTCTAGTATGGTTTAAAGTGACTTACATGGTTTGATTAGAGTCAAAAAGTGGACCAAAATTGACCTCGTATGAAAGTGGTACAAGAGGTAGGTTAAAGGATGTCAAATTAGATGTTTATGATGTTAACATGTTAATTGTACCAATATATGGTTGAAAGTGAGTCTTATAAGGTGCAAAATTACTCTAATATGGTTAAAGGGACTTCCATGGTAGATTAGAGCCAAAATGTTGGACCAAAATTTGACTTGTATAAAAGTCGTACCAAGAGATGGTTAACGGATGTCAAATTGGATGTTTATGATGTTAACATGTTAATTCTACCAATATATGGTGGCAAGTTAGTCTTATAAGGTGCCAAATTACTCTAATATGGTTTAAAGTGACTTACATGGTAGAT
>NW_027417687.1:0-94033 GCF_009905375.1 Apium graveolens | reverse complement strand
TCACTTTTCAACCATATTAGAGTCACTTTGCACCCTATAAGGGTCACTTGCCACCATATATTTATAACAATTAACATGTTAATCATTACATGCAATTAGACATCCTTTAACCACCTCTTGGTACCACTTTCAACAGTCAATTTTGGGCCATATTTTGGCTCTAAGCAATCATGTAAGGACTTCTCCCCATATTAGAGTCACTTTGCACCCTATAATACTCACTTGCTATATATTTGGTACAATTAACATGTTAACATCATGTACAATTAGAAATCCTTTTACCACCTCTTAGTGCACATTTACAAGTCATTTGTCCACATTTTGGTTTTATTAACCATGTAAGTCACTTTTCACCATATTAGAGTAACTTTGCACCCTATAAGAGTCACATTCCAGCATTATATACAAACAATTAAATATTAACATCATATACATCCAATTTGACTCCTTTTACCACCTCTTAGTTCCACTTTCATACAGTCAATTTTTTTCCAAATTGGTTCTAATCACCCTGTAAGTCCACTTTTCATTACATTAGAGTCACTTTGCACCTTATAATGAGTCACTTTCCACCATATATACAACAATTAACATGTTATCATCATATACATCCAATTGACATCCTTTTACCACCTATTAATGCCACTTCATACAAGTTAATTTTGTTCCACATTTTGGCTCTAATCAACCATGTAAGTCACTTTTCCCATATTAGAGTCAATTTGCACCTATAAGGTCACTTGCCACCATATATTTACAATTAACATGTTAACATCATGTACATGCAATTAGACATCCTTTAACCACCTCTTTGGTACCCCTTTCCAACAAGTCAATTTTGGGCCACATTTTGGCTCTAATCAATCATGGTAAGTGACTTCTCACCATATTAGAGTCACTTTGCACTTATAAGAGTCACTTGCCATCATATAATGGTAAATTACCATGTTAACATCATGTACATGCAATTAGAAATCCTTTTACCACCTCTTACTTGCACATTATACAAGTCAATTTTGGTCCACATTTTGGTTCTAATTAACCATGTAAGTACTTTTCACCATATTAGAGTAACTTTGCACCCTATAAGAGTCACATTTCCAGCATATATACAACAATTAAAATATAACATCATATACATCCAATTTGACATCCTTTTACCACCTATTAATGCCACTTTCATACAAGTTAATTTTGTTACACATTTGGCTCTATCAACCATGTAAGTCAATTTTCACCATATTAGAGTCACTTTGCACCCTATAAGTCACTTGCCACCATATATTTATACAATTAACTGTTAACATCATGTACATGCAATTAGACATCCTTTAACCACCTCTTGGTACCCCTTTCCAACAAGTCAATTTTGGGCCACATTTTGGCTCTATCAATCATGTAAGTGACTTCTCACCATATTAGAGTCACTTTGCACCTTATAGAGTCACTTGCCATCATATAATGGTACATTAACATGTTAACATCATGTACAATGCAATGAAATCCTTTTAACACATGTCAGTGCCACATTCATACAAGTCAATTGGTCCACATTTTGGTTCTAATTAACCATGTAACACTTTTCACCATATTAGAGTCACTTTGCACCTTATAAGAGTCACTTTCCCACCATATATACAACAATTAACATGTTATCATCATATCATCCATTTGACATCCTTTTACCACCTATTAATGCCACTTTCATACAAGTTAATTTGTTACATTTTGGCTCTATCATCATGTAAGTCACTTTTCACCATATTAGAGTCACTTTGCACCCTATAAGAGTCACTTGCCACCATATATTTACAATTACATTTAACATCATGTACATGCAATTAGACATCCTTTAACCACCCTCTTGGTACCCTTTCCAACAGTCAATTTTGGGCCATATTTTGGCTCTAACAATCATGTAAGTGACTTCTCACCATATTAGAGTCACTTTGCACCTTATAATAGTCCTTATCATATATGGTACAATTAACATGTTAACATCATGTACATGCAATTAGAAATCCTTTTACACCTCTGTGCCACATTCATACAAGTCAATTTTGGTCCACATTTTGGTTTTATTAACCATGTAAGTCACTTTTCACCATATTAGAGTAACTTTGCACCCTATAAGAGTCACATTCCAATATACAACAATTAAAATATTAACATCATATACATCCAATTTGACAATCCTTTTACCACCTCTTAGTTCCACTTTCATACAGGTCAATTTTGTTCCAAATTTGGTTTAATCAACCATGTAAAGTCACTTTTCATTACATTAGAGTCACTTTGCACCTTATAAGAGTCACTTCCATATATATACAACAATTAACATGTTACATCATTTTGACATCCTTTTACCACCTATTAATGCCACTTTCATACAAGTTAATTTTGTTCCACATTTTGGCTCTAATCAACCATGTAAGTCACTTTTCACCATATTAGAGTCACTTTGCACCCTATAAGGTCACTTGCCACCATATATTTATACAATTAACATGTTAACATCATGTACATGCAATTAGACATCCTTTAACCACCTCTTGGTACCCCTTTCCAACAAGTCAATTTTGGGCCACATTTTGGCTCTAATCAATCATGTAATGACTTCTCACCATATTAGAGTCACTTTGCACCTTATAAGAGTCACTTGCCATCATATAATGGTAAAATTACCATGTTAACATCATGTACATGCAATTAGAAATCCTTTTACCACCTCTTATGCCACTTCATACAAGTCAATTTTGGTCCCATTTTGGTTCTAATTAACCATGTAAGTTACTTTTCACCATATTAGAGTAACTTTGCACCCTTAAGAGTCACATTCCAGCATATATACAACAATTAAATATTAATCATATACATCCAATTTGACATCCTTTTACCACCTATTAATGCCACTTTCATACAAGTTAATTTTGTTACACATTTTGGCTCTAATCAACCATGTAAGTCATTTTCACACCATATTAGAGTCACTTTGCACCCTATAAGTCACTTGCCACCATATATTTATACAATTAACATGTTAACATCATGTACATGCAATTAGACATCTTTAACCACCTCTTGGTACCCTTTCCAACAAGTCAATTTTGGACCACATTTTGGCTCTAATCAATCATGTAAGTGACTTCTTCCACCATATTAGAGTCACTTTGCACCTTATAAGAGTCACTTGCCATCATATAATGGTAAAATTACCATGTTAACATCCTGTACATGCAATTAGAAATCTTTTACCACCTCTTTACTGCCACATTATACAAGTCAATTTGGTCCACATTTTGGTTCTAATTAACCATGTAAGTTACTTTTCACCATATTAGAGTAACTTTTGCACCCGATAAGAGTCACATTCCAGCATATATACAACAATTAAAATTTATACATCATATACATCCAATTTGACATCCTTTTACCACCTATTATGCCACTTTCATACAAGTTAATTTTGTTACACACTTTGGCTACTTATCAACCATGTAAGTCAATTTTCCACCATATTAGAGTCACTTTGCACCCTATAAGGAGTCACTTGCCACCATATATTTATACAATTAACATGTTCAATCAATGTACATGCAATTAGACATCCTTAACCACCTCTTGGTACCCCTTTCCAACAAGTCAATTTGGGCCACATTTTGGCTCTGATCAATCATGTAGTGACTTCTCACCATATTAGAGTCACTTTGCACCTTATAAGAGTCACTTCCATCATATAATTGGTACAATTTAACATGTTCAATAATGTACATGCAATGAGAAATCTTTTTATCACATGTCAGTGCCACATTCATACAAGTTCAATTTTGGTCCACATTATTGGTTCTAATTAACCATGTAAGTCACTTTTCACCATATTAGAGTCACTTTGCACCTTATAAGAGTCACTTTCCACCATATATACAACAATTAACATGTTATCATCATATACATCCAATTGACATCCTTTTACCACCTATTAATGCCACTTTCATACAAGTTAATTTTGTTACACATTTTGGCTCTAATCACCATGTAAGTCAATTTTCACCATATTAGAGTCACTTTGCACCCTATAAGAGTCACTTGCCACCATATATTTATACAATAACATGTTAACATCATGTACATGCAAATTAGACATCTTTAACCACCTCTTGGTACCCTTTCCAACAAGTCAATTTTGGGGCCACATTTTGGGCTCTGATCAATCATGTAAGTGACTTCTCACATATTAGAGTCACTTTGCACCTTATAAGAGTCACTTGCCATACTATAATTGGTACAATTAACATGTTAGCATCATGTACATGCAATTAGAAATCCTTTTATCCACATGTTGAGTGCCACATTCATACAAGTCAATTTTGGTCCACATTTTGGTTTTATTAACCATGTAAGTCACTTCTTCACCATATTAGAGTACTTTGCACCTATAGAGTCACTTTCAGCATATATTACAACAATTAAAATATTAACATCATATACATCCAATTTGACATCCTTTTACCACTCTTAGTTCCACTTTCATACAGTAAATTTTGTTCCAAATTTGGTTCTTAATCAACCATGTAAAGTCACTTTCATTACATTAGAGTCACTTTGCACCTTATAAGAGTCACTTTCCACCATATATACAACAATTAACATGTTATCATCATATACATCCAATTTGACATCCTTTTACCACCTATTAATGCCACTTTCATACAAGTTAATTTTGTTCCACAATTTGGCTCTAATCAACCATGTAAGTCACTTTTCACCATATTAGAGTCACTTTGCACCCTATAAGGGTCACTTGCCACCATATATTTATACAATTAACATGTTAACATCATGTACATGCAATTAGACATCCTTTAACCACCTCTTGGTACCCCTTTCCAACAAGTCAATTTTGGGCCACATTTTGGCTCTAATCAATCATGTAAGTGAATTCTCACCATATTAGAGTCACTTTGTACCTTATAAGAGTCACTTGCCATCATATAATGGTAAAATTACCATGTTAACATCATGTACATGCAATTAGAAATCCTTTTACCACCTCTTATTGCCACATTCATACAAGTCAATTTGGTCCACATTTTGGTTCTAATTAACCATGTAAGTTACTTTTCACCATATTAGAGTAACTTTGCACCCTTTAAGAGTCACATTCCAGCATATATACAACAATTAAAATATTAACATCCTATACATCCAATTTGACATCCTTTTACCACCTATTAATGCCACTTTCATACAAGTTAATTTTGTTACACATTTTGGCTCTAATCAACCATGTAAGTCAATTTTCACCATATTAGAGTCACTTTGCACCCTATAAAAGTCACTTGCCACCATATATTTGTACAATTAACATGTTAACATCATGTACATGCAATTAGACATTCTTTAACAACCTCTTGGTACCCCTTTCCAACAAGTCAATTTTGGGCCACATTTTGGCTCTAATCAATCATATAAGTGACTTCTCACCATATTAGAGTCACTATGCACCTTATAAAAGTCACTTGCCATCATATAATGGTACAATTACCATGTTAATATCATGTACATGCAATTAGAAATCCTTTTACCACCTCTTAGTGCCACATTCATACAAGTCAATTTTGGTCCACATTTTGGTTTTATTAACCATGTAAGTCACTTTTCACCATATTAGAGTAACTTTGCACCCTATAAGAGCCACATTCCAGCATATATACAACAATTAAAATATTAACATCATATACATCCAATTTGACATCCTTTTACCATCTCTTAGTTCCACTTTCATACAGGTCAATTTTGTTCAAATTTGGTTTTAATCAACCATGTAAAGTCACTTTTCATTACATTAGAGTCACTTTGCACCTTATAAGAGTCACTTTCCACCATATATACAACAATTAACATGTTATCATCATATACATCCAATTTGAAATCCTTTTACCACCTATTAATAGCCACTTCATACAAGTTAATTTTGTTCCATATTTTGGCTCTAATCAACCATGTAGTCACTTTTCACCATATTAGAGTCACTTTGCACCCTATAAGGGTCACTTGCCACCATATATTTATACAATTAACATGTTAACATCATGTACATGCATTAGACATCCTTTAACCACTCTTGGTACCCCTTTCCAACAAGTCAATTTTGGGCCATATTTTGGCTCTAAGCAATCATGTAAGGACTTCTCACCATATTAGAGTCACTTTGCACCTTATAATACTCACTTACTATTATATATTGGTACAATTAACATGTAACATCATGTATATCAATTAGAAATCCTTTTACCACCTCTTAGTGCCACATTTATACAAGTCAATTTTCGTCCACATTTTGGTTTTATTAACCATGTAAGTCACTTTTTCACCATATTAGAGTAACTTTGCACCCTATAAGAGTCACATTCCAGCATATATACAACAATTAATAATATTAACATCATATACATCCAATTTGACATCCTTTTACCACCTCTTAGTTCCACTTTCATACACGTCAATTTTGTTCCAAATTTGGTTCTAATCAACCATGTAAGTCACTTTTCATTACATTAGAGTCACTTTTGCACCTTATAGAGTCACTTTCCACCATATATACAACAATTAACATGTTATCATCATATACATCCAATTTGACATCCTTTTACCACCTATTAATGCCACTTTCATACAAGTTAATTGTGTTCCACATTTTGGCTCTAATCAACCATGTAAGGTCCACTTTTCACTATATTAGAGTCAATTTGCAACCCTATAAGGGTCACTTGCCACCATATATTTATACAATTAACATGTTAACATCATGTACATGCAATTAGACATCCTTTAACCACCTCTTGGTACCCCTTTCCAACAAGTCAATTTTGGACCACATTTTGGCTCTAATCAATCATGTAAGTGACTTCTCACCATATTAGAGTCACTTTGCACCTTATAAGAGTCACTTGCCATCATATAATGGTAAAATTACCATGTTAACATCATGTACATGCAATTAGAAATCCTTTTACCACCTCTTACTGCCACATTTATACAAGTCAATTTTGGTCCACATTTTGGTTCTAATTAACCATGTAAGATACTTTTCACCATATTAGAGTAACTTTGCACCCTATAAGAGTCACATTCCAGCATATATACAACAATTAAAATATTAACATCATATACATCCAATTTGACATCCTTTTACCACCTATTAATGCCACTTTCATACAAGTTAATTTTGTTACACATTTTGGCTCTTATCAACCATGTAAGTCATTTTCACCATATTAGAGTCACTTTGCACCTTATAAGAGTCACTTGCCACCATATATTTATACAATTAACTGTTAACATCATGTACATGCAATTAGACATCCTTTAACCACCTCTTGGTACCCCTTTCCAACAAGTCAATTTTGGGGCCACATTTTGGCTCTGATCAATCATGTAAGTGACTTCTCACCATATTAGAGTCACTTTGCACCTGATAAGAGTCACTTGCCATCATATAATGGTACAATTAACATGTTAACATCATGTACATGCAATTAGAAATCTTTTAATCACATGTCAGTGCCACATTCATACAAGTCATTTTGGTCCACATTTTGGTTCTAATTAACCATGTAAGTCACTTTTCACCATATTAGAGTCACTTTGCACCTTATAAGAGTCACTTTCCACCATATATACAACAATTAACATGTTATCATCATATACATCCAATTTGACATCCTTTTACCACCTATTAATGCCACTTTCATACAAGTTAATTTGTTACACATTTTGGCTCTAATCAACCATGTAAGTCAATTTTCACCATATTAGAGTCACTTTGCACCCTATAAGAGTCACGTGCCACCATATATTTATACAATTAACATGTTAACATCATGTACATGCAATTAGACATCCTTAAACCCACCTCTTGGTACCCCCTTTCCACAAGTCAATTTTGGGCCACATTTTGGCTCTGATCATCATGTAAGTGACTTCTCACCATATTAGAGTCCACTTTGCACCTTATAAGAGTCACTTGCCATCATATAATGGTACAATTAACATGTTAGCATCATGTACATGCAATTAGAAATCCTTTTATCACATGTAGAGTGCCACATTCATACAAGTCAATTTTGGTCCACATTTTGGTTTTATTAAACCATGTAGCTCACTTTTCACCATATTAGAGTAACTTTGCACCCTATAAGAGTCACTTCCAGCATATATACAACAATTAAAATATTAACATCATATACATCCAATTTGACATCCTTTTACCACCTCTTAGTTCCACTTTCATACAGGTAAATTTTGTTCCAAATTTGGTTCTAATCAACCATGTAAAGTCACTTTTCATTACATTAGAGTCACTTTGCACCTTATAAGAGTCACTTTCCACCATATATACAACAATTAACATTATCACAATTTGACATCCTTTTACCACCTATTAATGCCACTTTCATACAAGTTAATTTTGTTCCACATTTTGGCTCTAATCAACCATGTAAGTCACTTTTCACCATATTAGAGTCACTTTGCACCCTATAAGGGTCACTTGCCACCATATTTATACAATTAACATGTTAACATCATGTACATGCAATTAGACATCCTTTAACCACCTCTTGGTACCCCTTTCCAACAAGTCAATTTTGGGCCACATTTTGGCTCTAATCAATCATGTAAGTGACTTCTCACCATATTAGAGTCACTTTGCACCTTATAAGAGTCACTTAGCCATCATATAATGGTACAATTACCATGTTAACAGCATGTACATGCAATTAGAAATCCTTTTACCACCATCGTACTGCCACATTCATACAAGTCAATTTTGGTCCACATTTTGGTTCTAATTAACCTAGTAAGTTACTTTCACCATATTAGAAGTAACTTTGCACCCTTATAAGAGTCACATTCCAGCATATATACAACAATTAAAATATTAACATCATATACATCCAATTTGACATCCTTTTACCACCTATATAATGCCACTTTCATAATCAAGTTAATTTTGTTACACCATTTTGGTCTTAATCAACCATGTAAGTCAATTTTCCACCATATTAGAGTCACTTTGCACCCTATAAGAGTCACTTGCCACCATATATTTATACAATTAACATGTTAACATCATGTACATGCAATTAGACATCCTTTAACCACCTCTTTGGTACCCCTTTCCAACAAGTCAATTTTGGGCCACATTTTGGCTCTGATCAATCATATAAGTGACTTCTCACCATATTAGAGTCACTTGCACCTTATAAGAGTCACTTGCCATCATATAATGGTACAATTACATGTTAACATCATGTACATGCAATTAGAAATCCTTTTACCACCTCGTTAGTGCCACATTCAATACAAGTCAATTTTGGTCCACATTTGGTTTAATTAACCATGTAAGTCACTTTTCACCATATTAGAGTAACTTTGCACCCTATAAGAGTCACTTCCAGCATATATACAACAATTAAATATTAACATCATATACATCCAATTTGACATCCTTTTACCACCTATTAATGCCACTTTCATACAAGTTAATTTTGTTAACACATTTTGGCTCTAATCAACCAGTAAGTCAATTTTCACCATATTAGAGTCACTTTGCACCCTATAAGAGTCACTTGCCACCATATATTTATACAATTAACATGTTAACATCATGTACATGCAATTAGACATCCTTTAACCACCTCTTGGTACCCCTTTCCAACAAGTCAATTTTGGGCCACATTTGGCTCTGATCAATAATGTAAGTGACTTCTCACCATATTAGAGTCACTTTGCACCTTATAAGAGTCACTTGCCATCATATAATGGTAAAATTACCATGTTAATATCATGTACATTCAATTAGAAATCCTTTTACCACCTCTTATTGCCCACATTCATACAAGTCAATTTTGGTCCACATTTTGGTTCTATTAACCAGGTAAGTTACTTTTCACCATATTAGAGTAACTTATAGACCCTATAAGAGTCACATTCCAGCATATATACAACAATTAAAATATTAACATCATATACATCCAATTTGATATCCTTCTACCACCTATTAATGCCACTTTCATACAAGTTAATTTGTTACACATTTTGGCTCTAATGAACCATGTAAGTCACTTTTCACCATATTAGAGTCACTTGCACCCTATAAGAGTCACTTGCCACCATAGTGTATACAATTAACATGTTAACATCATGTACATGCAATTAGACATCCTTTAACCACCTCTTGGTACCCCTTTCCAACAAGTCAATTTTGGGCCACATTTTGGCTCTGATCAATCATGTAAGTGACTTCTCACCATATTAGAGTCACTTTGCACCTTATAAGAGTCACTTGCCATCATATAATGGTACAATTAACATGTTAACATCATGTACATGCAATTAGAAATCCTTTTATCACATGTCATTGCCACATTCATACAAGTCAATTTTTGGTCCACATTTTGGTTCTAATTAACCATGTAAGTCACTTTTCACCATATTAGAGTCACTTTGCACCTTATAAGAGTCACTTTCCACATATATACAACAATTAACATGTTATCATCATATACATCCAATTTGACATCCTTTTACCACCTATTAATGCCACTTTCATACAAGTTAATTTTGTTACACATTTTGGCTCTAATCAACCATGTAAGTCACTTTTCACCATATTAGAGTCACTTTGCACCCTATAAGGTCACTTGCCACCAATATTTATACAATTAACATGTTAACATCATGTACATGCAATTAGAACATCCTTTAACCACCTCTTGGTACCCCTTTCCAACATGTCAATATTGGGCCATATTTGGTTCTAAGCAATCATGTAAGTGACTTCTCACCATATTAGAGTCACTCTTGCACCTTATAATAGTCACTTGACTATCATATATTGGTACAATTAACATGTTAACATCATGTATATGCAATAGAAAACCTTTTACCACCTCTTAGTGCCACATTCATACAAGTCAATTTTGGTCCACATTTTGGTTTATTAACCATGTAAGTCACTTTTCACCTATTAGAGTAACTTTGCACCCTATAAGAGTCTACATTCCAGCATATATACAACAATTAAAATATTAACATCATATACATCCAATTTGACATCCTTTTACCACCTATTAATGCCACTTTCATACAAGTTAATTTTGTTACACATTTTGGCTCTAATCAACCATGTAAGTCAATTTTCACCATATTAGAGTCACTTTGCACCCTATAAAAGTCACTTGCCACCATATATTTATACAATTAACATGTTAACATCATGTACATGCAATTAGACATCCTTTAACCACCTCTTGGTACCCCTTTCCACAAATGTCAATTTTGGGCCACATTTTGGCTCTGATCAATCATGTAAGTGACTTCTCACCATATTAGAGTCACTTTGCACCTTATAAGAGTCACTTGCCATCATATAATGGTAAAATTACCATGTTAATATCATGTACATTCAATTAGAAATCCTTTTACCACCTCTTATTGCCACATTATACAAGTCAATTTTGGTCCACATTTTGGTTCTAATTTAACCATGGTAAGTTACTTTTCACCATATTAGAGTAAACTTTGCACCCTATAAGAGTCACATTCCAGCATATATACAACAATTAAAATATTACATCATATACATCCAATTTGATATCCTTCTACCACCTATTAATGCCACTTTCATACAAGTTAATTTGTTACACATTTTGGCTCTAATGAACCATGTAAGTCACTTTTCACCATATTAGAGTCACTTTGCACCCTATAAGAGTCACTTGCCACCATATATTTATACAATTAACATGTTAACATCATGTACATGCAATTAGACATCCTTTAACCACCTCTTGGTACCCCTTTCCAACAAGTCAATTTTGGGCCACATTTTGGCTCTGATCAATCATGTAAGTGACTTCTCACCATATTAGAGTCACTTTGCACCTTATAAGAGTCACTTGCCATCATATAATGGTACAATTAACATGTTAACATCATGTACATGCAATTAGAAATCCTTTTATCACTATGTCAGTGCCACATTCATACAAGTCAATTTTGGTCCACATTTTGGTTCTAATTAACCATGTAAGTCACTTTTCACCATAGTAGAGTCACTTTGCACCTTATAAGAGTCACTTTCCACCATATATACAACAATTAACATGTTATCATCATATACATCCAATTTGACATCCTTTTACCACCTATTAATGCCACTTTCATACAAGTTAATTTTGTTCCACATTTTGGCTCTAATCAACCATGTAAGTCACTTTTCACCCATATTAGAGTCACTTTGCACCCTATAAGGTCACTTGCCACCATATATTTATACAATTAACATGTTAACATCATGTTACATGCAATTAGACATCCTTTAACCACCTCTTGGTACCCCTTTCCAACAATGTCAATATTGGGCCCATATTTTGGTTCTAAGCAATCATGTAAGTGACTTCTCACCATATTAGAGTCACTTTGCACCTTATAAGAGTCACTTACTATCATATATTGGTACAATTAACATGTTAACATCATGTATATGCAATTAGAAACCTTTTACCACCTCTTAGTGCCACATTCATACAGTCAATTTTGGTCCACATTTTGGTTTCTATTAACCATGTAAGTCACTTTTCACTATATTAGAGTAACTTTGCACCCTATAAGAGTCACATTCCAGCATATATACAACAATTAAAATGTTACATCATATACATCCAATTTGACATCCTTTTACCACCTATTAATGCCACTTTCATACAAGTTAATTTTGTTACATATTTTGGCTCTAATCAACCATGTAAGTCAATTTTCACCATATTAGAGTCACTTTGCACCCTATAAAGTCACTTGCCACCATATATTTATACAATTAACATGTTAACATCATGTACATGCAATTAGACATCCTTTAACCACCTCTTGGTACCCCTTTCCAACAAGTCAATTTTGGGCCACATTTTGGCTCTGATCAATCATGTAAGTGACTTCTCACCATATTAGAGTCACTTTGCACCTTATAAGAGTCACTTGCCATCATATAATGGTAAAATTACCATGTTAAATCATGTACATTCAATTAGAAATCCTTTTTACCACCTCTTATTGCCAATTTCATACAAGTCAATTTTGGTCCACATTTTGGTTCTAATTAACCATGTAAGTTACTTTTCACCATATTAGAGTAACTTTGCACCCTATAAGAGTCACATTCCAGCATATATACAACAATTAAAATATTAACATCATATACATCCAATTTGATATCCTTTACCACCTATTAATGCCACTTTCATACAAGTTAATTTGTTACACATTTTGGCTCTAATGAACCATGTAAGTCACTTTTCACCATATTAGAGTCACTTTGCACCCTATAAGAGTCACTTGCCACCATATATTTATACAATTAACATGTTAACATCATGTACATGCAATTAGACATCCTTTAACCACCTCTTGGTACCCCTTTCCAACAAGTCAATTTTGGGCCACATTTTGGCTCTGATCAATCATGTAAGTGACTTCTCACCATATTAGAGTCACTTTGCACCTTATAAGAGTCACTTGCCATCATAATGGTACAATTAACATGTTAACATCATGTACATGCAATTAGAAATCCTTTTATCACATGTAGTGCCACATTCATACAAGTCAATTTTGGTCCACATTTTGGTTCTAATTAACCATGTAAGTCACTTTTCACCATAGAGTCACTTTGCACCTTATAAGAGTCATTCCACCATATATACAACAATTAAAATATTAACATCATATACATCCAATTTGACATCCTTTTACCACCTATTAATGCCACTTTCATACAAGTTAATTTTGTTACACATTTTGGCTCTAATCAACCATGTAAGTCACTTTTCACCATATTAGAGTCACTTTGCACCCTATAAGGTCACTTGCCACCATATATTTATACAATTAACATGTTAACCTCATGTACATGCAATTAGACATCCTTTAACACCTCTTGGTACCCCTTTCCAACATGTCAATTTTGGGCCACATTTTGGCTCTAATCAATCATGTAAGTGACTTCTCACCATATTAGAGTCACTATTGCACCTTATAAGAGTCACTTGCCTATCATATATGGTACAATTAACATGTTAACATCATGTATATGCAATTAGAAATCCTTTTACCACCTCTTAGTGCCACATTCATACAAGTCAATTTTGGTCCACATTTTGGTTTTATTAACCATGTAAGTCACTTTTCACCATATTAGAGTACTTTGCACCCTATAAGAGTCACATTCCAGCATATATACAACAATTAAAATATTAACATCATATACATCCAATTTGACATCCTTTTACCACCTATTAATGCCACTTTCATACAAGTAATTTTGTTACACATTTTGGCTCTAATCAACCAGTAAGTCAATTTTCACCATATTAGAGTCACTTTGCACCCTATAAAAGTCACTTGCCACCATATATTTATACAATTAACATGTTAACATCATGTACATGCAATTAGACATCCTTTAACCACCTCTTGGTACCCCTTTCCAACAAGTCAATTTTGGGCCACATTTTGGCTCTGATCAATCATGTAAGTGACTTCTCACCATATTAGAGTCACTTTGCACCTTATAAGAGTCACTTGCCATCATATAATGGTAAAATTACCATGTTAATATCATGTACATTCAATTAGAAATCCTTTTACCACCTCTTATTGCCACATTCATACAAGTCAATTTTGGTCCACATTTTGGTTCTAATTAACCATGTAAGTTACTTTTCACCATATTAGAGTAACTTTGCACCCTATAAGAGTCACATTCCAGCATATATACAACAATTAAAATATTAACATCATATACATCCAATTTGATATCCTTCTACCACCTATTAATGCCACTTTCATACAAGTTAATTTTGTTACACATTTTGGCTCTAATGAACCATGTAAGTCACTTTTCACCATATTAGAGTCACTTTGCACCCTATAAGAGTCACTTGCCACCATATATTTATACAATTAACATGTTAACATCATGTACATGCAATTAGACATCCTTTAACCACCTCTTGGTACCCCTTTCCAACAAGTCAATTTTGGGCCACATTTTGGCTCTGATCAATCATGTAAGTGACTTCTCACCATATTAGAGTCACTTTGCACCTTATAAGAGTCACTTGCCATCATATAATGGTACAATTAACATGTTAACATCATGTACATGCAATTAGAAATCCTTTTATCACATGTCAGTGCCACATTCATACAAGTCAATTTTGGTCCACATTTTGGTTCTAATTAACCATGTAAGTCACTTTTCACCATAGTAGAGTCACTTTGCACCTTATAAGAGTCACTTTCCACCATATATACAACAATTAACATGTTATCATCATATACATCCAATTTGACATCCTTTTACCACCTATTAATGCCACTTTCATACAAGTTAATTTTGTTCCACATTTTGGCTCTAATCAACCATGTAAGTCACTTTTCACCATATTAGAGTCACTTTGCACCCTATAAGGTCACTTGCCACCATATATTTATACAATTAACATGTTAACATCATGTACATGCAATTAGACATCCTTTAACCACCTCTTGGTACCCCTTTCCAACATGTCAATATTGGGCCATATTTTGGTTCTAAGCAATCATGTAAGTGACTTCTCACCATATTAGAGTCACTTTGCACCTTATAATAGTCACTTACTATCATATATTGGTACAATTAACATGTTAACATCATGTATATGCAATTAGAAAACCTTTTACCACCTCTTAGTGCCACATTCATACAAGTCAATTTTGGTCCACATTTTGGTTTTATTAACCATGTAAGTCACTTTTCACTATATTAGAGTAACTTTGCACCCTATAAGAGTCACATTCCAGCATATATACAACAATTAAAATATTAACATCATATACATCCAATTTGACATCCTTTTACCACCTATTAATGCCACTTTCATACAAGTTAATTTTGTTACACATTTTGGCTCTAATCAACCATGTAAGTCAATTTTCACCATATTAGAGTCACTTTGCACCCTATAAAAGTCACTTGCCACCATATATTTATACAATTAACATGTTAACATCATGTACATGCAATTAGACATCCTTTAACCACCTCTTGGTACCCCTTTCCAAAAAGTCAATTTTGGGCCACATTTTGGCTCTGATCAATCATGTAAGTGACTTCTCACCATATTAGAGTCACTTTGCACCTTATAAGAGTCACTTGCCATCATATAATGGTAAAATTACCATGTTAATATCATGTACATTCAATTAGAAATCCTTTTACCACCTCTTATTGCCACATTTATACAAGTCAATTTTGGTCCACATTTTGGTTCTAATTAACCATGTAAGTTACTTTTCACCATATTAGAGTAACTTTGCACCCTATAAGAGTCACATTCCAGCATATATACAACAATTAAAATATTAACATCATATACATCCAATTTGATATCCTTCTACCACCTATTAATGCCACTTTCATACAAGTTAATTTTGTTACACATTTTGGCTCTAATGAACCATGTAAGTCACTTTTCACCATATTAGAGTCACTTTGCACCCTATAAGAGTCACTTGCCACCATATATTTATACAATTAACATGTTAACATCATGTACATGCAATTAGACATCCTTTAACCACCTCTTGGTACCCCTTTCCAACAAGTCAATTTTGGGCCACATTTTGGCTCTGATCAATCATGTAAGTGACTTCTCACCATATTAGAGTCACTTTGCACCTTATAAGAGTCACTTGCCATCATATAATGGTACAATTAACATGTTAACATCATGTACATGCAATTAGAAATCCTTTTATCACTATGTCAGTGCCACATTCATACAAGTCAATTTTGGTCCACATTTTGGTTCTAATTAACCATGTAAGTCACTTTTCACCATAGTAGAGTCACTTTGCACCTTATAAGAGTCACTTTCCACCATATATACAACAATTAACATGTTATCATCATATACATCCAATTTGACATCCTTTTACCACCTATTAATGCCACTTTCATACAAGTTAATTTTGTTCCACATTTTGGCTCTAATCAACCATGTAAGTCACTTTTCACCATATTAGAGTCACTTTGCACCCTATAAGGTCACTTGCCACCATATATTTATACAATTAACATGTTAACATCATGTACATGCAATTAGACATCCTTTAACCACCTCTTGGTACCCCTTTCCAACATGTCAATATTGGGCCATATTTTGGTTCTAAGCAATCATGTAAGTGACTTCTCACCATATTAGAGTCACTTTGCACCTTATAATAGTCACTTACTATCATATATTGGTACAATTAACATGTTAACATCATGTATATGCAATTAGAAAACCTTTTACCACCTCTTAGTGCCACATTCATACAAGTCAATTTTGGTCCACATTTTGGTTTTATTAACCATGTAAGTCACTTTTCACTATATTAGAGTAACTTTGCACCCTATAAGAGTCACATTCCAGCATATATACAACAATTAAAATATTAACATCATATACATCCAATTTGACATCCTTTTACCACCTATTAATGCCACTTTCATACAAGTTAATTTTGTTACATATTTGGCTCTAATCAACCATGTAAGTCAATTTTCACCATATTAGAGTCACTTTGCACCCTATAAAAGTCACTTGCCACCATATATTTATACAATTAACATGTTAACATCATGTACATGCAATTAGACATCCTTTAACCACCTCTTGGTACCCCTTTCCAACAAGTCAATTTTGGGCCACATTTTGGCTCTGATCAATCATGTAAGTGACTTCTCACCATATTAGAGTCACTTTGCACCTTATAAGAGTCACTTGCCATCATATAATGGTAAAATTACCATGTTAATATCATGTACATTCAATTAGAAATCCTTTTACCACCTCTTATTGCCACATTCATACAAGTCAATTTTGGTCCACATTTTGGTTCTAATTAACCATGTAAGTTACTTTTCACCATATTAGAGTAACTTTGCACCCTATAAGAGTCACATTCCAGCATATATACAACAATTAAAATATTAACATCATATACATCCAATTTGATATCCTTCTACCACCTATTAATGCCACTTTCATACAAGTTAATTTTGTTACACATTTTGGCTCTAATGAACCATGTAAGTCACTTTTCACCATATTAGAGTCACTTTGCACCCTATAAGAGTCACTTGCCACCATATATTTATACAATTAACATGTTAACATCATGTACATACAATTAGACATCCTTTAACCACCTCTTGGTACCCCTTTCCAACAAGTCAATTTTGGTCCACATTTTGGATCAATCATGTAAGTGACTTCTCACCATATTAGAGTCACTTTGCACCTTATAAGAGTCACTTGCAATCATATAATGGTACAATTAACATGTTAACATCATGTACATGCAATTAGAAATCCTTTTATCACATGTCTAGTGCCACATTCATACAAGTCAATTTTGGTCCACATTTTGGTTCTAATTAACCATGTAAGTCACTTTTCACCATAGTAGAGTCACTTTGCACCTTATAAGAGTCACTTTCCACCATATATACAACAATTAACATGTTATCATCATATACATCCAATTTGACATCCTTTTACCACCTATTAATGCCACTTTCATACAAGTTAATTTTGTTCCACATTTTGGCTCTAATCAACCATGTAAGTCACTTTTCACCATATTAGAGTCACTTTGCACCCTATAAGGTCACTTGCCACCATATATTTATACAATTAACATGTTAACATCATGTACATGCAATTAGACATCCTTTAACCACCTCTTGGTACCCCTTTCCAACATGTCAATATTGGGCCATATTTGGTTCTAAGCAATCATGTAAGTGACTTCTCACCATATTAGAGTCACTTTGCACCTTATAATAGTCACTTACTATCATATATTGGTACAATTAACATGTAACATCATGTATATGCAATTAGAAAACCTTTTACCACCTCTTAGTGCCACATTCATACAAGTCAATTTTGGTCCACATTTTGGTTTTATTAACCATGTAAGTCACTTTTCACTATATTAGAGTAACTTTGCACCCTATAAGAGTCACATTCCAGCATATATACAACAATTAAAATATTAACATCATATACATCCAATTTGACATCCTTTTACCACCTATTAATGCCACTTTCATACAAGTTAATTTTGTTACACATTTTGGCTCTAATCAACCATGTAAGTCAATTTTCACCATATTAGAGTCACTTTGCACCCTATAAAAGTCACTTGCCACCATATATTTATACAATTAACATGTTAACATCATGTACATGCAATTAGACATTCTTTAACCACCTCTTGGTACCCCTTTCCAACAAGTCAATTTTGGGCCACATTTTGGCTCTAATCAATCATGTAAGTGACTTCTCACCATATTAGAGTCACTTTGCACCTTATAAGAGTCACTTGCCATCATATAATGGTAAAATTACCATGTTAATATCATGTACATTCAATTAGAAATGCTTTTACCACCTCTTATTGCCACATTCATACAAGTCAATTTTGGTCCACATTTTGGTTCTAATTAACCATGTAAGTTACTTTTCACCATATTAGAGTAACTTTGCACCCTATAAGAGTCACATTCCAGCATATATACAACAATTAAAATATTAACATCATATACATCCAATTTGATATCCTTCTACCACCTATTAATGCCACTTTCATACAAGTTAATTTTGTTACACATTTTGGCTCTAATAAACCATGTAAGTCACTTTTCACCATATTAGAGTCACTTTGCATCCTATAAGAGTCACTTGCCACCATATATTTATACAATTAACATGTTAACATCATGTACATGCAATTAGACATCCTTTAACCACCTCTTGGTACCCCTTTCCAACAAGTCAATTTTGGGCCACATTTTGGCTCTGATCAATCATGTAAGTGACTTCTCACCATATTAGAGTCACTTTGCACCTTATAAGAGTCACTTGCCATCATATAATGGTACAATTAACATGTTAACATCATGTACATGCAATTAGAAATCCTTTTATCACATGTCAGTGCCACATTCATACAAGTCAATTTTGGTCCACATTTTGGTTCTAATTAACCATGTAAGTCACTTTTTCACCATAGTAGAGTCACTTTGCACCTTATAAGAGTCACTTTCCACCATATATACAACAATTAACATGTTATCATCATATACATCCAATTTGAATCCTTTTACCACCTATTAATGCCACTTTCATACAAGTAATTTTGTTCCACATTTTGGCTCTAATCAACCATGTAAGTCACTTTTCACCATATTAGAGTCACTTTGCACCCTATAAGGTCACTTGCCACCATATATTTATACAATTAACATGTTAACATCATGTACATGCAATTAGACATCCTTTAACCACCTCTTGGTACCCCCTTTCCAACAATGTCATATTTGGGCCATATTTTGGTTCTAAGCAATCATGTAAGTGACTTCTCACCATATTAGAGTCACTTTGCACCTTATAATAGTCACTTGCCTATCATATAATGGTACAATTAACATGTTAACATCATGTATATGCAATTAGAAATCCTTTTACCACCTCTTAGTGCCACATTCATACAAGTCAATTTTGGTCCACATTTTGGTTTATTAACCATGTAAGTCACTTTTCACCATATTAGAGTAACTTTGCACCCTATAAGAGTCACATTCCAGCATATATACAACAATTAAAATATTAACATCATATACATCCAATTTGACATCCTTTTACCACCTATTAATGCCACTTTCATACAAGTTAATTTTGTTACACATTTTGGCTCTAATCAACCATGTAAGTCAATTTTCACCATATTAGAGTCACTTTGCACCCTATAAAAGTCACTTGCCACCATATATTTATACAATTAACATGTTAACATCATGTACATGCAATTAGACATTCTTTAACCACCTCTTGGTACCCCTTTCCAACAAGTCAATTTTGGGCCACATTTTGGCTCTGATCAATCATGTAAGTGACTTCTCACCATATTAGAGTCACTTTGCACCTTATAAGAGTCACTTGCCATCATATAATGGTACAATTAACATGTTAGCATCATGTACATGCAATTAGAAATCCTTTTATCACATGTGAGTGCCACATTCATACAAGTCAATTTTGGTCCACATTTTGGTTTTATTAACCATGTAAGTCACTTTTCACCATATTAGAGTAACTTTGCACCCTATAAGAGTCACATTTCAGCATATATACAACAATTAAAATATAACAATCATTATACATCCAATTTGACATCATTTTACCACTCTTAGTTCCACTTTCATACAGGTAAATTTTGTTCCAAATTTGGTTTTAATCAACCATGTAAAGTCACTTTTCATTACATTAGAGTCACTTTGCACCTTATAAGAGTCACTTTCCACTATATACAACAATTAACATGTTATCATCAATTTGACATCCTTTTACCACCTATTAATGCCACTTTCATACAAGTTAATTTTGTTCCACAATTTGGCACTAATCAACCATGTAAGTCACTTTTCACCATATTAGAGTCACTTTGCACCCTATAAGGGTCACTTGCCACCATATATTTATACAATTAACATGTTAACATCATGTACATGCAATTAGACATCCTTTAACCACCTCTTGGTACCCCTTTCCAACAAGTCAATTTTGGGCCACATTTTGGCTCTAATCAATCATGTAACTGACTTCTCACCATATTAGAGTCACTTTGCACCTTATAAGAGTCACTTGCCATCATATAATGGTAAAATTACCATGTTAACATCATGTACATGCAATTAGAAATCCTTTTACCACCTCGTACTGCCACATTCATACAAGTCAATTTTGGTCCACATTTTGGTTCTAATTAACCATGTAAGTTACTTTTCACCATATTAGAGTAACTTTGCACCCTTTTAAGAGTCACATTCAGCATATATACAACAATTAAAATATTAACATCCTATACATCCAATTTGACATCCTTTTACCACCTATTAATGCCACTTTCATACAAGTTAATTTTGTTACACATTTTAGGCTCTAATGCAACCATGTAAGTCACTTTTCACCATATTAGAGTCACTTTGCACCCTATAAGAGTCACTTGCCACCATATATTTATACAATTAACATGTTAACTATCATGTACATGCAATTAGACATCCTTTAACCACCTCTTGGTACCCCCTTTCCAACAAGTCAATTTTGGGCCACATTTTGGCTCTGATCAATCATGTAAGTGACTTTCTCACCATATTAGAGTCACATTTGCACCTTATAAGAGTCACTTGCCATCATATAATGGTACAATTAACATGTTAACATCATGTACATGCAATTAGAAATCCTTTTATCACTATGTCAGTGCCACATTCATACAAGTCTAATTTTGGTCCACATTTTGGTTCTAATTAACCATGTAAGTCACTTTTCACCATAGTAGAGTCACTTTGCACCTTATAAGAGTCACTTTCCACCATATATACAACAATTAACATGTTATCATCATATACATCCAATTTGACATCCTTTTACCACCTATTAATGCCACTCTTCATACAAGTTAATTTTATGTCCACATTTTGGCTCTAATCAACCATGTAAGTCACTTTTCACCATATTAGAGTCACTTTGCACCCTATAAGGTCACTTGCCACCATATATTTATACAATTAACATGTAACATCATGTACATGCAATTAGACATCCTTTAACCACCTCTTGGTACCCCTTTCCAACATGTCAATATTGGGCCATATTTTGGTTCTAAGCAATCATGTAAGTGACTTCTCACCATATTAGAGTCACTTTGCACCTTATAATAGTCACTTACTATCATATATTGGTACAATTAACATGTAACATCATGTATATGCAATTAGAAAACCTTTTACCCACCTCTTAGTGCCACATTCATACAAGTCAATTTTGGTCCACATTTTGGTTTTATTAACCATGTAAGTCACTTTTCACTATATTAGAGTAACTTTGCACCCTATAAGAGTCACATTCCAGCATATATACAACAATTAAAATATTAACATCATATACATCCAATTTGACATCCTTTTACCACCTATTAATGCCACTTTCATACAAGTTAATTTTTGTTACATATTTTGGCTCTAATCAACCATGTAAGTCAATTTTTCCACCATATTAGAGTCACTTTGCACCCTATAAAAGTCACTTGCCACCATATATTTATACAATTAACATGTTAACATCATGTACATGCAATTAGACATTCCTTTAACCACCTCTTGGTACCCCCTTTCCACAAGTCAATTTTGGGCCACATTTTGGCTCTGATCAATCATGTAAGTGACTTCTCACCATATTAGAGTCACTTTTGCACCTTATAAGAGTCACTTGCCATCATATAATGGTAAAATTACCATGTTAATATCATGTACATTCAATTAGAAATCCTTTACCACCTCTTATTGCCACATTCATACAAGTCAATTTTGGTCCACATTTTGGTTCTAATTAACCATGTAAGTTACTTTTCACCATATTAGAGTAACTTTGCACCCTATAAGAGTCACCATTCCAGCATATATACAACAATTAAAATATTAACATCATATACATCCAATTTGATATCCTTCTACCACCTATTAATGCCACTTTCATACAAGTTAATTTTGTTACACATTTTGGCTCTAATGAACCATGTAAGTCACTTTTTCACCATATTAGAGTCACTTTGCACCCTATAAGAGTCACTTGCCACCATATATTTATACAATTAACATGTTAACATCATGTACATCAATTAGACATCCTTTAACCACCTCTTGGTACCCCTTTCCAACAAGTCAATTTTGGGCCACATTTTGGCTTGATCAATCATGTAAGTGACTTCTCACCATATTAGAGTCACTTTGCACCTTATAAGAGTCACTTGCCATCATATAATGGTACAATTAACATGTTAACATCATGTACATGCAATTAGAAATCCTTTTATCACTCTGTCAGTGCCACATTCATACAAGTCAATTTTGGTCCACATTTTGGTTCTAATTAACCATGTAAGTCACTTTTCACCATAGTAGAGTCACTTTGCACCCTTATAAGAGTCACATTTCCACCATATATACAACAATTAAACTATTAATCATCATATACATCCAATTTGACATCCTTTTACCACCTATTAATGCCACTTTCATACAAGTTAATTTTGTTCCACATTTTGGCTCTAATCAACCATGTAAGTCACTTTTCACCATATTAGAGTCACTTTGCACCCTATAAGGTCACTTGCCACCATATATTTATACAATTAACATGTTAACATCATGTACATGCAATTAGACATCCTTTAACCACCTCTTGGTACCCCTTTCCAACAATGTCAATATTTGGGCCATATTTTGGTTCTAAGCAATCATGTAAGTGACTTCTCACCATATTAGAGTCACTTTGCACCTTATAATAGTCACTTACTATCATATATTGGTACAATTACCATGTTAACATCATGTATATGCAATTAGAAACCTTTTACCACCTCTTAGTGCCACATTCATACAAGTCAATTTTGGTCCACATTTTGGTTTTATTAACCATGTAAGTCACTTTTCACCATATTAGAGTAACTTTGCACCCTATAAGAGTCACATTCCAGCATATATACAACAATTAAAATATTAACATCATATACATCCAATTTGACATCCTTTTACCACCTATTAATGCCACTTTCATACAAGTTAATTTTGTTACACATTTTGGCTCTAATCAACCATGTAAGTCAATTTTCACCATATTAGAGTCACTTTGCACCCTATAAGAGTCACTTGCCACCATATATTTATACAATTAACATGTTAACATCATGTACATGCAATTAGACATCCTTTAACCACCTCTTGGTACCCCTTTCCAACAAGTCAATTTTGGGCCACATTTTGGCTCTGATCAATCATGTAAGTGACTTCTCACCATATTAGAGTCACTTTGCACCTTATAAGAGTCACTTGCCATCATATAATGGTACAATTACCATGTTAATATCATGTACATTCAATTAGAAATCCTTTTACCACCTCTTAGTGCCACATTCATACAAGTCAATTTTGGTCCACATTTTGGTTCTAATTAACCATGTAAGTCACTTTTCACCATATTAGAGTAACTTTGCACCCTATAAGAGTCACATTCCAGCATATATACAACAATTAAAATATTAACATCATATACATCCAATTTGACTATCCTTCTTACCACCTATTAATGAAACTTTCATACAAGTTAATTTTGTTACACATTTTGGCTCTAATCAACCATGTAAGTCACTTTTCACCATATTATAGTCAGTTTGCACCCTATAAGAGTTACTTGCCACCATATATTGATACAATTAACATGTTAACATCATGTACATGCAATTAGACATCCTTTAACCACCTCTTGGTACCCCTTTCCAACAAGTCAATTTTGGGCCACATTTTGGCTCTGATCAATCATGTAAGTGACTTCTCACCATATTAGAGTCACTTTGCACCTTATAAGAGTCACTTAGCTATCATATAATGGTACAATTAACATGTTAACATCATGTATATGCAATTAGAAATCCTTTTATCACTATGTAGTGCCACATTCATACAAGTCAATTTTGGTCCACATTTTGGTTCTAATTAACCATGTAAGTCACTTTTCACCATAGTAGAGTCACTTTGCACCTATAAGAGTCACTTTCCACCATATATACAACAATTAACATGTTATCATCATATACATCCAATTTGACATCCTTTTACCACCTATTAATGCCACTTTCATACAAGTTAATTTTGTTCCACATTTTGGCTCTAATCAACCATGTAAGTCACTTTTCACCATATTAGAGTCACTTTGCACCCTATAAGGTCACTTGCCACCATATATTTATACAATTAACATGTTAACATCATGTACATGCAATTAGACATCCTTTAACCACCTCTTGGTACCCCTTTCCAACATGTCAATATTGGGCCACTATTTTGGTCTCTAAGCAATCATGTAAGTGACTTCTCACCATATTAGAGTCACTTTGCACCTTATAATAGTCACTTACTATCATATATTGGTACAATTACCATGTTAACATCATGTATATGCAATTAGAAAACCTTTTACCACCTCTTAGTGCCACATTCATACAAGTCAATTTTGGTCCACATTTTGGTTTCTAATTAACCATGTAAGTCACTTTTCACCATATTAGAGTAACTTTGCACCCTATAAGAGTCACATTCCAGCATATATACAACAATTAAAATATTAACATCATATACATCCAATTTGACATCCTTTTACCACCTATTAATGCCACTTTCATACAAGTTAATTTTGTTACACATTTTGGCTCTAATCAACCATGTAAGTCACTTTTCACCATATTAGAGTCACTTTGCACCCTATAAAAGTCACTTGCCACCATATATTTATACAATTAACATGTTAACATCATGTACATGCAATTAGACATCCTTTAACCACCTCTTGGTACCCCTTTCCAACAAGTCAATTTTGGGCCACATTTTGGCTCTGATCAATCATGTAAGTGACTTCTCACCATATTAGAGTCACTTTGCACCTTATAAGAGTCACTTGCCATCATATAATGGTAAAATTACCATGTTAACTATCATGTACATGCAATTAGAAATCCTTTTACCACCTTCTATTGCCACATTATACAAGTCAATTTTGGTCCACATTTGTTTCTAATTAACCATGTAAGTACTTTTCACCCTATTAGAGTAACTTTGCACCTATAAGAGTCACATTCCAGCATATATACAACAATTAAAATATTACATCATATACATCCAATTTGATATCCTTCTACCACCTATTAATGCCACTTTCATACAAGTTAATTTTGTTACACATTTTGGCTCTAATGAACCATGTAAGTCACTTTTCACCATATTAGAGTCACTTTGCACCCTATAAGGTCACTTGCCACCATATATTTATACAATTAACATGTTAACATCATGTACATGCAATTAGACATCCTTTAACCACCTCTTGGTACCCCTTTCCAACAAGTCAATTTTGGGCCACATTTTGGCTAATCAATCATGTAAGTGACTTCTCACCATATTAGAGTCACTTTGCACCTTATAAGAGTCACTTGCCATCATATAATGGTACAATTAACATGTTAACATCATGTACATGCAATT
Organism: Apium graveolens; assembly: GCF_009905375.1. Lineage (NCBI taxonomy): Eukaryota > Viridiplantae > Streptophyta > Magnoliopsida > Apiales > Apiaceae > Apium > Apium graveolens. Next base: position 66,777 of record NW_027417687.1, on the reverse strand, counting down.
AGAAATCCTTTTATCACATGTCAGTGCCACATTCATACAAGTCAATTTTGGTCCACATTTTGGTTCTAATTAACCATGTAAGTCACTTTTCACCATAGTAGAGTCACTTTGCACCTTATAAGAGTCACTTTCCACCATATATACAACAATTAACATGTTATCATCATATACATCCAATTTGACATCCTTTTACCACCTATTAATGCCACTTTCATACAAGTTAATTTTGTTCCACATTTTGGCTCTAATCAACCATGTAAGTCACTTTTCACCATATTAGAGTCACTTTGCACCCTATAAGGTCACTTGCCACCATATATTTATACAATTAACATGTTAACATCATGTACATGCAATTAGACATCCTTTAACCACCTCTTGGTACCCCTTTCCAACATGTCAATATTGGGCCATATTTTGGTTCTAAGCAATCATGTAAGTGACTTCTCACCATATTAGAGTCACTTTGCACCTTATAATAGTCACTTACTATCATATATTGGTACAATTAACATGTTAACATCATGTATATGCAATTAGAAAACCTTTTACCACCTCTTAGTGCCACATTCATACAAGTCAATTTTGGTCCACATTTTGGTTTATTAACCATGTAAGTCACTTTTCACTATATTAGAGTAACTTTGCACCCTATAAGAGTCACATTCCAGCATATATACAACAATTAAAATATTAACATCATATACATCCAATTTGACATCCTTTTACCACCTATTAATGCCACTTTCATACAAGTTAATTTTGTTACATATTTTGGCTCTAATCAACCATGTAAGTCATTTTTCACCATATTAGAGTCACTTTGCACCCTATAAAGAGTCACTTGCCACCATATATTTATACAATTAACATGTTAACATCATGTACATGCAATTAGACATCCTTTAACCACCTCTTGGTACCCCTTTCCAACAAGTCAATTTTGGGCCACATTTTGGCTCTGATCAATCATGTAAGTGACTTCTCACCATATTAGAGTCACTTTGCACCTTATAAGAGTCACTTGCCATCATATAATGGTAAAATTACCATGTTAATATCATGTACATTCAATTAGAAATCCTTTTACCACCTCTTATTGCCACATTCATACAAGTCAATTTTGGTCCACATTTTGGTTCTAATTAACCATGTAAGTTACTTTTCACCATATTAGAGTAACTTTGCACCTATAAGAGTCACATTCCAGCATATATACAACAATTAAAATATTAACATCATATACATCCAATTTGATATCCTTCTACCACCTATTAATGCCACTTTCATACAAGTTAATTTTGTTACACATTTTGGCTCTAATGAACCATGTAAGTCACTTTTCACCATATTAGAGTCACTTTGCACCCTATAAGAGTCACTTGCCACCATATATTTATACAATTAACATGTTAACATCATGTACATGCAATTAGACATCCTTTAACCACCTCTTGGTACCCCTTTCCAACAAGTCAATTTTGGGCCACATTTTGGATCAATCATGTAAGTGACTTCTCACCATATTAGAGTCACTTTGCACCTTATAAGAGTCACTTGCATCATATAATGGTACAATTAACATGTTAACATCATGTACATGCAATTAGAAATCCTTTTATCACATGTCCTGTGCCACATTCATACAAGTCAATTTTGGTCCACATTTTGGTTCTAATTAACCATGTAAGTCACTTTTCACCATAGTAGAGTCACTTTGCACCTTATAAGAGTCACTTCCACCATATATACAACAATTAACATGTTATCATCATATACATCCAATTTGACATCCTTTTACCACCTATTAATGCCACTTTCATACAAGTTAATTTTGTTCCACATTTGGCTCTAATCAACCATGTAAGTCACTTTTCACCATATTAGAGTCACTTTGCACCCTATAAGGTCACTTGCCACCATATATTTATACAATTAACATGTTAACATCATGTACATGCAATTAGACATCCTTTAACCACCTCTTGGTACCCCTTTCCAACATGTCAATATTTGGGCCATATTTTGGTTCTAATCAATCATGTAAGTGACTTCTCACCATATTAGAGTCACTTTGCACCTTATAATAGTCACTTGCTATCATATAATGGTACAATTAACATGTTAACATCATGTACATGCAATTAGAAATCCTTTTACCACCTCTTAGTGCCACATTCATACAAGTCAATTTTGGTCCACATTTTGGTTTTATTAACCATGTAAGTCACTTTTCACCATATTAGAGTAACTTTGCACCCTATAAGAGTCACATTCCAGCATATATACAACAATTAAAATATTAACATCATATACATCCAATTTGACATCCTTTTACCACCTATTAATGCCACTTTCATACAAGTTAATTTTGTTACACATTTTGGCTCTAATCAACCAAGTCAATTTTCACCATATTAGAGTCACTTTGCACCCTATAAAGTCACTTGCCACCATATATTTATACAATTAACATGTAACATCATGTACATGCAATTAGACATCTTTAACCACCTCTTGGTACCCCTTTCCAACAAGTCAATTTTGGGCCACATTTTGGCTCTAATCAATCATGTAAGTGACTTCTCACCATATTAGAGTCACTTTGCACCTTATAAGAGTCACTTGCCATCATATAATGGTAAAATTACCATGTTATATCATGTACATGCAATTAGAAAATGCCTTTACCACCTCTTAGTGCCACATTCATACAAGTCATTTTGGTCCACATTTTGGTTCTAATTAACCATGTAAGTTACTTTTCACCATATTAGAGTAACTTTGCACCCTATAAGAGTCACATTCCAGCATATATACACAATTAAAATATTAACATCATATACATCCAATTTGATATCCTTCTACCACCTATTAATGCCACTTTCATACAAGTTAATTTTGTTACACATTTTGGGCTCTAATAAACCATGTAAGTCACTTTTCACCATATTAGAGTCACTTTGCATCCCTATAAGAGTCACTTGCCACCATATATTTATACAATTAACATGTTAACATCATGTACATGCAATTAGACATCCTTTAACCACCTCTTGGTACCCCTTCCAACAAGTCAATTTTGGGCCACATTTTGGCTCTGAATCAATCATGTAAGTGACTTCTCACCATATTAGAGTCACTTTGCACCTTATAAGAGTCACTTGCCATCATATAATGGTACAATTAACATGTTAACATCATGTACATGCAATTAGAAATCCTTTTATCACATGTCAGTGCCACATTCATACAAGTCAATTTTGGTCCACATTTTGGTTCTAATTAACCATGTAAGTCACTTTTCACCTATATAGAGTCACTTTGCACCTTATAAGAGTCACTTTCCACCATATATACAACAATTAACATGTTATCATCATATACATCCAATTTGACATCCTTTTACCACCTATTAATGCCACTTTCATACAAGTTAATTTTGTTCCACATTTTGGCTCTAATCAACCATGTAAGTCACTTTTCACCATATTAGAGTCACTTTGCACCCTATAAGGTCACTTGCCACCATATATTTATACAATTAACATGTTAACATCATGTACATGCAATTAGACATCCTTTAACCACCTCTTGGTACCCCTTTCCAACAATGTCAATATTGGGCCATATTTTGGCTTCTAAGCAATCATGTAAGTGACTTCTCACCATATTAGAGTCACTTTGCACCTTATAAGAGTCACTTACTATCATATATTGGTACAATTAACATGTTAACATCATGTATATGCAATTAGAAAATCCTTTTACCACCTCTTAGTGCCACATTCATACAAGTCAATTTTGGTCCACATTTTGGTTTATTAACCATGTAAGTCACTTTTCACTATATTAGAGTACTTTGCACCCTATAAGAGTCACATTCCAGCATATATACAACAATTAAAATATTAACATCATATACATCCAATTTGACATCCTTTTACCACCTATTAATGCCACTTTCATACAAGTTAATTTTGTTACACATTTTGGCTCTAATCAACCATGTAAGTCAATTTTCACCATATTAGAGTCACTTTGCACCCTATAAAAGGTCACTTGCCACCATATATTTATACAATTAACATGTTAACATCATGTACATGCAATTAGACATTCCTTTAACCACCTCTTGGTACCCCTTTCCAACAAGTCAATTTTGGGCCACATTTTGGCTCTGATCAATCATGTAAGTGACTTCTCACCATATTAGAGTCACTTTGCACCTTATAAGAGTCACTTGCCATCATATAATGGTACAATTAACATGTTAGCATCATGTACATGCAATTAGAAATCCTTTTATCACATGTGAGTGCCACATTCATACAAGTCAATTTTGGTCCACATTTTGGTTTTATTAACCATGTAAGTCACTTTTCACCATATTAGAGTAACTTTGCACCCTATAAGAGTCACATTTCAGCATATATACAACAATTAAAATATTAACATCATATACATCCAATTTGACATCATTTTACCACCTCTTAGTTCCACTTTCATACAGGTAAAATTTTGGTTCCAAATTTGGTTTTAATCAACCATGTAAAGTCACTTTTCATTACATTAGAGTCACTTTGCACCTTATAAGAGTCACTTTCCACTATATACAACAATTAACATGTTATCATCAATTTGACATCCTTTTACCACCTATTAATGCCACTATTCATACAAGTTAATTTTGTTCCCACAATTTGGCACTAATCAACCATGTAAGTCACTTTTCACCATATTAGAGTCACTTTGCACCCTATAAGGGTCACTTGCCACCATATATTTATACAATTAACATGTTAACATCATGTACATGCAATTAGACATCCTTTAACCACCTCTTGGTACCCCTTTCCAACAAGTCAATTTTGGGCCACATTTTGGCTCTAATCAATCATGTAACTGACTTCTCACCATATTAGAGTCACTTTGCACCTTATAAGAGTCACTTGCCATCATATAATGGTAAAATTACCATGTTAACATCATGTACATGCAATTAGAAATCCTTTTACCACCTCTTACTTGCCACATTCATACAAGTCATTTTGGTCCACATTTTGGTTCTAATTAACCATGTAAGTTACTTTTCACCATATTAGAGTAACTTTGCACCCTTTAAGAGTCACATTCCAGCATATATACAACAATTAAAATATTAACATCATATACATCCAATTTGATATCCTTCTACCACCTATTAATGCCACTTTCATACAAGTTAATTTTGTTACACTTTTAGGCTCTAATGAACCATGTAAGTCACTTTTCACCATATTAGAGTCACTTTGCACCCTATAAGAGTCACTTGCCACCATATATTTATACAATTAACATGTTAATATCATGTACATGCAATTAGACATCCTTTAACCACCTCTTGGTACCCCTTTCCAACAAGTCAATTTTGGGCCACATTTTGGCTCTGATCAATCATGTAAGTGACTTCTCACCATATTAGAGTCACATTGCACCTTATAAGAGTCACTTGCCATCATATAATGGTACAATTAACATGTTAACATCATGTACATGCAATTAGAAATCCTTTTATCATATGTCAGTGCCACATTCATACAAGTCAATTTTGGTCCACATTTTGGTTCTAATTAACCATGTAAGTCACTTTTCACCATAGTAGAGTCAATTTGCACCTTATAAGAGTCACTTTCCACCATATATACAACAATTAACATGTTATCATCATATACATCCAATTTGACATCCTTTTACCACCTATTAATGCCACTTTCATACAAGTTAATTTTGTTCCACATTTTGGCTCTAATCAACCATGTAAGTCACTTTTCACCATATTAGAGTCACTTTGCACCCTATAAGGTCACTTGCCACCATATATTTATACAATTAACATGTTAACATCATGTACATGCAATTAGACATCCTTTAACCACCTCTTGGTACCCCTTTCCAACATGTCAATATTGGGCCACTATTTTGGTTCTAAGCAATCATGTAAGTGACTTCTCACCATATTAGAGTCACTTTGCACCTTATAATAGTCACTTACTATCATATATTGGTACAATTAACATGTTAACATCATGTATATGCAATTAGAAAACCTTTTACCACCTCTTAGTGCCACATTCATACAAGTCAATTTGGTCCACATTTTGGTTTATTAACCATGTAAGTCACTTTTCACTATATTAGAGTAACTTTGCACCCTATAAGAGTCACATTCCAGCATATATACAACAATTAAAATATTAACATCATATACATCCAATTTGACATCCTTTTACCACCTATTAATGCCACTTTCATACAAGTTAATTTTGTTACACATTTTGGCTCTAATCAACCATGTAAGTCATTTTCACCATATTAGAGTCACTTTGCACCCTATAAAAGTCACTTGCCACCATATATTTATACAATTAACATGTTAACATCATGTACATGCAATTAGACATCCTTTAACCACCTCTTGGTACCCCTTTCCAACAAGTCAATTTTGGGCCACATTTGGCTCTGATCAATCATGTAAGTGACTTCTCACCATATTAGAGTCACTTTGCACCTTATAAGAGTCACTTGCCATCATATAATGGTAAAATTACCATGTTAATATCATGTACATTCAATTAGAAATCCTTTTACCACCTCTTATTGCCACATTCATACAAGTCAATTTTGGTCCACATTTTGGTTCTAATTAACCATGTAAGTTACTTTTCACCATATTAGAGTAACTTTGCACCCTATAAGAGTCACATTCCAGCATATATACAACAATTAAAATATTAACATCATATACATCCAATTTGATATCCTTCTACCACCTATTAATGCCACTTTCATACAAGTTAATTTTGTTACACATTTTGGCTCTAATGAACCATGTAAGTCACTTTTCACCATATTAGAGTCACTTTGCACCCTATAAGAGTCACTTGCCACCATATATTTATACAATTAACATGTTAACATCATGTACATACAATTAGACATCCTTTAACCACCTCTTGGTACCCCTTTCCAACAAGTCAATTTTGGTCCACATTTTGGATCAATCATGTAAGTGACTTCTCACCATATTAGAGTCACTTTGCACCTTATAAGAGTCACTTGCAATCATATAATGGTACAATTAACATGTTAACATCATGTACATGCAATTAGAAATCCTTTTATCACATGTCAGTGCCACATTCATACAAGTCAATTTTGGTCCACATTTTGGTTCTAATTAACCATGTAAGTCACTTTTCACCATAGTAGAGTCACTTTGCACCTTATAAGAGTCACTTTCCACCATATATACAACAATTAACATGTTATCATCATATACATCCAATTTGACATCCTTTTACCACCTATTAATGCCACTTTCATACAAGTTAATTTGTTCCACATTTTGGCTCTAATCAACCATGTAAGTCACTTTTCACCATATTAGAGTCACTTTGCACCCTATAAGAGTCACTTGCCACCATATATTTATACAATTAACATGTTAACATCATGTACATGCAATTAGACATCCTTTAACCACCTCTTGGTACCCCCTTTCCAACATGTCAATATTGGGCCATATTTTGGTTCTAAGCAATCATGTAAGTGACTTCTCACCATATTAGAGTCACTTTGCACCTTATAATAGTCACTTACTATCATATATTGGTACAATTAACATGTTAACATCATGTATATGCAATTAGAAAACCTTTTACCACCTCTTAGTGCCACATTCATACAAGTCAATTTTGGTCCACATTTTGGTTTTATTAACCATGTAAGTCACTTTTCACTATATTAGAGTAACTTTGCACCCTATAAGAGTCACATTCCAGCATATATACAACAATTAAAATATTAACATCATATACATCCAATTTGACATCCTTTTACCACCTATTAATGCCACTTTCATACAAGTTAATTTTGTTACACATTTTGGCTCTAATCAACCATGTAAGTCAATTTTCACCATATTAGAGTCACTTTGCACCCTATAAAAGTCACTTGCCACCATATATTTATACAATTAACATGTTAACATCATGTACATGCAATTAGACATCCTTTAACCACCTCTTGGTACCCCTTTCCAAAAAGTCAATTTTGGGCCACATTTTGGCTCTGATCAATCATGTAAGTGACTTCTCACCATATTAGAGTCACTTTGCACCTTATAAGAGTCACTTGCCATCATATATGGTAAAATTACCATGTTAATATCATGTACATTCAATTAGAAATCCTTTTACCACCTCTTATTGCCACATTTATACAAGTCAATTTTGGTCCACATTTTGGTTCTAATTAACCATGTAAGTTACTTTTCACCATATTAGAGTAACTTTGCACCCTATAAGAGTCACATTCCAGCATATATACAACAATTAAAATATTAACATCATATACATCCAATTTGATATCCTTCTACCACCTATTAATGCCACTTTCATACAAGTTAATTTTGTTACACATTTTAGCTCTAATGAACCATGTAAGTCACTTTTCACCATATTACAGTCACTTTGCACCCTATAAGAGTCACTTGCCACCATATATTTATACAATTAACATGTTAATATCATGTACATGCAATTAGACATCCTTTAACCACCTCTTGGTACCCCTTTCCAACAAGTCAATTTTGGGCCACATTTTGGCTCTGATCAATCATGTAAGTGACTTCTCACCATATTAGAGTCACTTTGCACCTTATAAGAGTCACTTGCCATCATATAATGGTACAATTAACATGTTAACATCATGTACATGCAATTAGAAATCCTTTTATCATATGTCAGTGCCACATTCATACAAGTCAATTTTGGTCCACATTTTGGTTCTAATTAACCATGTAAGTCACTTTCACCATAGTAGAGTCACTTTGCACCTTATAAGAGTCACTTTCCACCATATATACAACAATTAACATGTTATCATCATATACATCCAATTTGACATCCTTTTACCACCTATTAATGCCACTTTCATACAAGTTAATTTTGTTCCACATTTTGGCTCTAATCAACCATGTAAGTCACTTTTCACCATATTAGAGTCACTTTGCACCCTATAAGGTCACTTGCCACCATATATTTATACAATTAACATGTTAACATCATGTACATGCAATTAGACATCCTTTAACCACCTCTTGGTACCCCTTTCCAACATGTCAATATTGGGCCATATTTTGGTTCTAAGCAATCATGTAAGTGACTTCTCACCATATTAGAGTCACTTTGCACCTTATAATAGTCACTTACTATCATATATTGGTACAATTAACATGTTAACATCATGTATATGCAATTAGAAAACCTTTTACCACCTCTTAGTGCCACATTCATACAAGTCAATTTTGGTCCACATTTTGTTTTATTAACCATGTAAGTCACTTTTCACTATATTAGAGTAACGTTGCACCCTATAAGAGTCACATTCCAGCATATATACAACAATTAAAATATTAACATCATATACATCCAATTTGACATCCTTTTACCACCTATTAATGCCACTTTCATACAAGTTAATTTTGTTACATATTTTGGCTCTAATCAACCATGTAAGTCATTTTTCACCATATTAGAGTCACTTTGCACCCTATAAAAGTCACTTGCCACCATATATTTATACAATTAACATGTTAACATCATGTACATGCAATTAGACATCCTTTAACCACCTCTTGGTACCCTTTCCAACAAGTCAATTTTGGGCCACATTTGGCTCTGATCAATCATGTAAGTGACTTCTCATAATATTAGAGTCACTTTGCACCTTATAAGAGTCACTTGCCATCATATAATGGTAAAATTACCATGTTAATATCATGTACATTCAATTAGAAATCCTTTTACCACCTCTTATTGCCACATTCATACAAGTCAATTTTGGTCCACATTTTGGTTCTAATTAACCATGTAAGTTACTTTTCACCATATTAGAGTAACTTTGCACCCTATAAGAGTCACATTCCAGCATATATACAACAATTAAAATATTAACATCATATACATCCAATTTGATATCCTTCTACCACCTATTAATGCCACTTTCATACAAGTTAATTTTGTTACACATTTTGGCTCTAATGAACCATGTAAGTCACTTTTCACCATATTAGAGTCACTTTGCACCCTATAAGGTCACTTGCCACCATATATTTATACAATTAACATGTTAACATCATGTACATGCAATTAGACATCCTTTAACCACCTCTTGGTACCCCTTTCCAACATGTCATATTGGGCCATATTTTGGTTCTAAGCAATCATGTAAGTGACTTCTCACCATATTAGAGTCACTTTGCACCTTATAATAGTCACTTACTATCATATATTGGTACAATTAACATGTTAACATCATGTATATGCAATTAGAAAACCTTTACCACCTCTTAGTGCCACATTCATACAAGTCAATTTTGGTCCACATTTTGGTTTTATTAACCATGTAAGTCACTTTTCACTATATTAGAGTAACTTTGCACCCTATAAGAGTCACATTCCAGCATATATACAACAATTAAAATATTAACATCATATACATCCAATTTGACATCCTTTTACCACCTATTAATGCCACTTTCATACAAGTTAATTTTGTTACACATTTTGGCTCTAATCAACCATGTAAGTCAATTTTCACCATATTAGAGTCACTTTGCACCCTATAAAGTCACTTGCCACCATATATTTATATCAATTAACATGTTAACATCATGTACATGCAATTAGACATTCTTTAACCACCTCTTGGTACCCCTTTCCAACAAGTCAATTTTGGGCCACATTTTGGCTCTAATCATCATGTAAGTGACTTCTCACCATATTAGAGTCACTTTGCACCTTATAAGAGTCACTTGCCATCATATAATGGTAAAATTACCATGTTAATATCATGTACATTCAATTAGAAATCCTTTTACCACCTCTTATTGCCACATTCATACAAGTCAATTTTGGTCCACATTTTGGTTCTAATTAACCATGTAAGTTACTTTTCACCATATTAGAGTAACTTTGCACCCTATAAGAGTCACATTCCAGCATATATACAACAATTAAAATATTAACATCATATACATCCAATTTGATATCCTTCTACCACCTATTAATGCCACTTTCATACAAGTTAATTTTGTTACACATTTTGGCTCTAATAACCATGTAAGTCACTTTTCACCATATTAGAGTCACTTTGCACCCTATAAGAGTCACTTGCCACCATATATTTATACAATTAACATGTTAACATCATGTACATGCAATTAGACATCCTTTAACCACCTCTTGGTACCCCTTTCCAACAAGTCAATTTTGGGCCACATTTGGCTCTGATCAATCATGTAAGTGACTTCTCACCATATTAGAGTCACTTTGCACCTTATAAGAGTCACTTGCCATCATATAATGGTACAATTAACATGTTAACATCATGTACATGCAATTAGAAATCCTTTTATCACATGTCAGTGCCACATTCATACAAGTCAATTTTGGTCCACATTTTGGTTCTAATTAACCATGTAAGTCACTTTCACCATAGTAGAGTCACTTTGCACCTTATAAGAGTCACTTTCCACCATATATACAACAATTAACATGTTATCATCATATACATCATTTGACATCCTTTTACCACCTATTAATGCCACTTTCATACAAGTTAATTTGGTTCCACATTTTGGATCTAATCAACCATGTAAGTCACTTTTCACCATATTAGAGTCACTTTGCACCCTATAAGGTCACTTGCCACCATATATTTATACAATTAACATGTTAACATCATGTACATGCAATTAGACATCCTTTAACCACCTCTTGGTACCCCTTTCCAACATGTCAATATTGGGCCATATTTTGGTTCTAAGCAATCATGTAAGTGACTTCTCACCATATTAGAGTCACTTTGCACCTTATAATAGTCACTTACTATCATATATTGGTACAATTAACATGTTAACATCATGTATATGCAATTAGAAAACCTTTTACCACCTCTTAGTGCCACATTCATACAAGTCAATTTTGGTCCACATTTTGGTTTTATTAACCATGTAAGTCACTTTTCACTATATTAGAGTAACTTTGCACCCTATAAGAGTCACATTCCAGCATATATACAACAATTAAAATATTAACATCATATACATCCAATTTGACATCCTTTTACCACCTATTAATGCCACTTTCATACAAGTTAATTTTGTTACACATTTTGGCTCTAATCAACCATGTAAGTCATTTTCACCATATTAGAGTCCTACTTTGCACCCTATAAAAGTCACTTGCCACCATATATTTATACAATTAACATGTTAACATCATGTACATGCAATTAGACCATTCTTTAAACCACCTCTTGGTACCCCTTTCCAACAAGTCAATTTTGGGCCACATTTTGGCTCTAATCAATCATGTAAGTGACTTCTCACCATATTAGAGTCACTTTGCACCTTATAAGAGTCACTTGCCATCATATAATGGTACAATTAACCATGTTAATCATCATGTACATGCAATTAGAAATCCTTTTATCACATGTGAGTGCCACATTCATACAAGTCAATTTTGGTCCACATTTTGGTTTTATTAACCATGTAAGTCACTTTTCACCATATTAGAGTAACTTTGCACCCTATAAGAGTCACATTTCAGCATATATACAACAATTAAAATATTAACATCATATACATCCAATTTGACATCATTTTACCACCTCTTAGTTCCACTTTCATACAGGTAAATTTTGTTCCAAATTTGGTTTTAATCAACCATGTAAAGTCACTTTTCATTACATTAGAGTCACTTTGCACCTTATAAGAGTCGCTTTCCACATATATACAACAATTAACATGTTATCAGCATATACATCCAATTTGACATCCTTTTACCACCTATTAATGCCACTTTCATACAAGTTAATTTTGTTCCACATTTTGGCTCTAATCAACCATGTAAGTCACTTTTCACCATATTAGAGTCACTTTGCACCCTATAAGGGTCACTTGCCACCATATATTTATACAATTAACATGTTAACATCATGTACATGCAATTAGACATCCTTTAACCACCTCTTGGTACCCCTTTCCAACATGTCAATATTTGGCCACTATTTTGGCTCTAAGCAATCATGTAAGTGACTTCTCACCATATTAGAGTCACTTTGCACCTTATAATAGTCACTTACTATCATATATGGTACAATTAACATGTTAACATCATGTATATGCAATTAGAAATCCTTTTACCACCTCGTAGTGCCACATTCATACAAGTCAATTTTGGTCCACATTTTGGTTCTATTAACCATGTAAGTCACTTTTCACCATATTAGAGTAACTTTGCACCCTATAAGAGTCACATTCCAGCATATATACAACAATTAAAATATTAACATCCATATACATCCAATTTGACATCCTTTTACCACCTATTAATGCCACTTTCAGTACAAGTTAATTTTGTTACACATTTTGGCTCTAATCAACCATGTAAGTCAATTTTCACCATATTAGAGTCACTTTGCACCCTATAAAAGTCACTTGCCACCATATATTTATACAATTAACATGTTAACATCATGTACATGCAATTAGACATTCCTTTAACACCTCTTGGTACCCCTTTCCAACAAGTCAATTTTGGGCCACATTTTGGCTCTGAATCAATCAAGTAAGTGACTTCTCACCATATTAGAGTCACTTGCACCTTATAAGAGTCACTTGCCATCATATAATGGTACAATTACCATGTTAATATCATGTACATGCAATTAGAAATCCTTTTACCACCTCTTAGTGCCACATTCATACAAGTCAATTTTGGTCCACATTTTGGTTTTATTAACCATGTAAGTCACTTTTCACCATATTAGAGTAACTTTGCACCCTATAAGAGTCACATTCCAGCATATATACAACAATTAAAATATTAACATCATATACATCCAATTTGATATCCTTCTACCACCTATTAATGCCACTTTCATACAAGTTAATTTTGTTACACATTTTGGCTCTAATGAACCATGTAAGTCACTTTTCACCATATTAGAGTCACTTTGCACCCTATAAGAGTCACTTGCCACCATATATTTATACAATTAACATGTTAACATCATGTACATGCAATTAGACATCCTTTAACCACCTCTTGGTACCCCTTTCCAACAAGTCAATTTTGGGCCACATTTTGGCTCTGATCAATCATGTAAGTGACTTCTCACCATATTAGAGTCACTTTGCACCTTATAAGAGTCACTTGCCAGTCATATAATGGTACAATTAACATGTTAACATCATGTACATGCAATTAGAAATCCTTTTATCACAATGTCAGTGCCACATTCATACAAGTCAATTTTGGTCCACATTTTGTTCTAATTAACCATGTAAGTCACTTTTCACCATAGTAGAGTCACTTTGCACCTTATAAGAGTCACTTTCCACCATAGATACAACAATTACATGTTATCATCATATACATCCAATTTGACATCCTTTTACCACCTATTAATGCCACTTTCATACAAGTTAATTTTGTTCCACATTTTGGCTCTAATCAACCATGTAAGTCACTTTTCACCATATTAGAGTCACTTTGCACCCTATAAGGTCACTTCCACCATATATTTATACAATTAACATGTTAACATCATGTACATGCAATTAGACATCCTTTAACCACCTCTTGGTACCCCTTTCCAACATGTCAATATTGGGCCATATTTTGGTTCTAAGCAATCATGTAAGTGACTTCTCACCATATTAGAGTCACTTTGCACCTTATAATAGTCACTTACTATCATATATTGGTACAATTAACATGTTAACATCATGTATATGCAATTAGAAAACCTTTTACCACCTCTTAGTGCCACATTCATACAAGTCAATTTTGGTCCACATTTTGGTTTTATTAACCATGTAAGTCACTTTTCACTATATTAGAGTAACTTTGCACCGTATAAGAGTCACATTCTAGCATATATACAACAATTAAAATATTAACATCATATACATCCAATTTGACATCCTTTTACCACCTATTAATGCCACTTTCATACAAGTTAATTTTGTTACACATTTTGGCTCTAATCAACCATGTAAGTCAATTTTCACCATATTAGAGTCACTTTATACCCTATAAAAGTCACTTGCCACCATATATTTATACAATTAACATGTTAACATCATGTACATGCAATTAGACATCCTTTAAGTCTTGGTACCCCTTTCCAAAAAGTCAATTTTGGGCCACATTTTGGCTCTGATCAATCATGTAAGTGACTTCTCACCATATTAGAGTCACTTTGCACCTTATAAGAGTTTCTTGCCATCATATAATGGTAAAATTACCATGTTAATATCATGTACATTCAATTAGAAATCCTTTTACCACCTTTTATTGCCACATTCATACAAGTCAATTTTGGTCCACATTTTGGTTCTAATTAACCATGTAAGTTACTTTTCACCATATTAGAGTAACTTTGCACCCTATAAGAGTCACATTCCAGCATATATACAACAATTAAAATATTAACATCATATACATCCAATTTGATATCCTTCTACCACCTATTAATGCCACTTTCATACAAGTTAATTTTGTTACACATTTTGGCTCTAATGAACCATGTAAGTCACTTTTCACCATATTAGAGTCACTTTGCACCCTATAAGAGTCACTTGCCACCATATATTTATACAATTAACATGTTAACATCATGTACATGCAATTAGACATCCTTTAACCACCTCTTGGTACCCCTTTCCAACAAGTCAATTTTGGGCCACATTTTGGCTCTGATCAATCATGTAAGTGACTTCTCACCATATTAGAGTCACTTTGCACCTTATAAGAGTCACTTGCCATCATATAATGGTACAATTAACATGTTAACATCATGTACATGCAATTAGAAATCCTTTTATCACATGTCAGTGCCACATTCATACAAGTCAATTTTGGTCCACATTTTGGTTCTAATTAACCATGTAAGTCACTTTTCACCATAGTAGAGTCACTTTGCACCTTATAAGAGTCACTTTCCACCATATATACAACAATTAACATGTTATCATCATATACATCCAATTTGACATCCTTTTACCACCTATTAATGCCACTTTCATAGCAAGTTAATTTTGTTCCACATTTTGGCTCTAATCAACCATGTAAGTCACTTTTCACCATATTAGAGTCACTTTGCACCCTATAAGGTCACTTGCCACCATATATTTATACAATTAACATGTTAACATCATGTACATGCAATTAGACATCCTTTAACCACCTCTTGGTACCCCTTTCCAACATGTCAATATTGGGCCATATTTTGGTTCTAAGCAATCATGTAAGTGACTTCTCACCATATTAGAGTCACTTTGCACCTTATAATAGTCACTTACTATCATATATTGGTACAATTAACATGTTAACATCATGTATATGCAATTAGAAAACCTTTTACCACCTCTTAGTGCCACATTCATACAAGTCAATTTTGGTCCACATTTTGGTTTTATTAACCATGTAAGTCACTTTTCACTATATTAGAGTAACTTTGCACCCTATAAGAGTCACATTCCAGCATATATACAACAATTAAAATATTAACATCATATACATCCAATTTGACATCCTTTTACCACCTATTAATGCCACTTTCATACAAGTTAATTTTGTTACACATTTTGGCTCTAATCAACCATGTAAGTCAATTTTCACCATATTAGAGTCACTTTGCACCCTATAAAAGTCACTTGCCACCATATATTTATACAATTAACATGTTAACATCATGTACATGCAATTAGACATCCTTTAACCACCTCTTGGTACCCCTTTCCAACAAGGCAATTTTGGGCCACATTTTGGCTCTCATCAATCATGTAAGTGACTTCTCACCATATTAGAGTCACTTTGCACCTTATAAGAGTCACTTGCCATCATATAATGGTAAAATTACCATGTTAATATCAATGTACATTCAATTAGAAATCCTTTTACCACCTCTTATTGCCACATTTCATACAAGTCAATTTTGGTCCACATTTTGGTTCTAATTAACCATGTAAGTTACTTTTCACCATATTAGAGTAACTTTGCACCCTATAAGAGTCACATTCCAGCATATATACAACAATTAAAATATTAACATCATATACATCGAATTTGATATCCTTCTACCACCTATTAATGCCACTTTCATACAAGTTAATTTTGTTACACATTTTGGCTCTAATGAACCATGTAAGTCACTTTTCACCATATTAGAGTCACTTTGCACCCTATAAGAGTCACTGACCACCATATATTTATACAATTAACATGTTAACATCATGTACATGCAATTAGACATCCTTTAACCACCTCTTGGTACCCCTTTCCAACAAGTCAATTTTGGGCCACATTTTGGCTCTGATCAATCATGTAAGTGACTTCTCACCATATTAGAGTCACTTTGCACCTTATAAGAGTCACTTGCCATCATATAATGGTACAATTAACATGTTAACATCATGTACATGCAATTAGAAATCCTTTTATCACATGTTAGTGCCACATTCATACAAGTCAATTTTGGTCCACATTTTGGTTCTAATTAACCATGTAAGTCACTTTTCACCATAGTAGAGTCACTTTGCACCTTATAAGAGTCACTTTCCACCATATATACAACAATTAACATGTTATCATCATATACATCCAATTTGACATCCTTTTACCACCTATTAATGCCACTTTCATACAAGTTAATTTTGTTCCACATTTTGGCTCTAATCAACCATGTAAGTCACTTTTCACCATATTAGAGTCACTTTGCACCCTATAAGGTCACTTGCCACTATATATTTATACAATTAACATGTTAACATCATGTACATGCAATTAGACATCCTTTAACCACCTCTTGGTACCCCTTTCCAACATGTCAATATTGGGCCATATTTTGGTTCTAAGCAATCATGTAAGTGACTTCTCACCATATTAGAGTCACTTTGCACCTTATAATAGTCACTTACTATCATATATTGGTACAATTAACATGTTAACATCATGTATATGCAATTAGAAAACCTTTTACCACCTCTTAGTGCCACATTCATACAAGTCAATTTTGGTCCACATTTTGGTTTTATTAACCATGTAAGTCACTTTTCACTATATTAGAGTAACTTTGCACCCTATAAGAGTCACATTCCAGCATATATACAACAATTAAAATATTAACATCATATACATCCAATTTGACATCCTTTTACCACCTATTAATGCCACTTTCATACAAGTTAATTTTGTTACACATTTTGGCTCTAATCAACCATGTAAGTCAATTTTCACCATATTAGAGTCACTTTGCACCCTATAAAGTCACTTGCCACCATATATTTATACAATTAACATGTTAACATCATGTACATGCAATTAGACATCCTTTAACCACCTCTTGGTACCCCTTTCCAACAAGGCAATTTTGGGCCACATTTTGGCTCTCATCAATCATGTAAGTGACTTCTCACCATATTAGAGTCACTTTGCACCTTATAAGAGTCACTTGCCATCATATAATGGTAAAATTACCATGTTAATATCAAGTACATTCAATTAGAAATCCTTTTACCACCTCTTATTGCCACATTTATACAAGTCAATTTTGGTCCACATTTTGGTTCTAATTAACCATGTAAGTTACTTTTCACCATATTAGAGTAACTTTGCACCCTATAAGAGTCACATTCCAGCATATATACAACAATTAAAATATTAACATCATATACATCGAATTTGATATCCTTCTACCACCTATTAATGCCACTTTCATACAAGTTAATTTTGTTACACATTTTGGCTCTAATGAACCATGTAAGTCACTTTTCACCATATTAGAGTCACTTTGCACCCTATAAGAGTCACTGGCCACCATATATTTATACAATTAACATGTTAACATCATGTACATGCAATTAGACATCCTTTAACCACCTCTTGGTACCCCTTTCCAACAAGTCAATTTTGGGCCACATTTTGGCTCTGATCAATCATGTAAGTGACTTCTCACCATATTAGAGTCACTTTGCACCTTATAAGAGTCACTTGCCATCATATAATGGTACAATTAACATGTTAACATCATGTACATGCAATTAGAAATCCTTTATCACATGTTAGTGCCACATTCATACAAGTCAATTTTGGTCCACATTTTGGTTCTAATTAACCATGTAAGTCACTTTTCACCATAGTAGAGTCACTTTGCACCTTATAAGAGTCACTTTCCACCATATATACAACAATTAACATGTTATCATCATATACATCCAATTTGACATCCTTTTACCACCTATTAATGCCACTTTCATACAAGTTAATTTTGTTCCACATTTTGGCTCTAATCAACCATGTAAGTCACTTTTCACCATATTAGAGTCACTTTGCACCCTATAAGGTCACTTGCCACCATATATTTATACAATTAACATGTTAACATCATGTACATGCAATTAGACATCATTTAACCACCTCTTGGTACCCCTTTCCAACATGTCAATATTGGGCCATATTTTGGTTCTAAGCAATCATGTAAGTGACTTCTCACCATATTAGAGTCACTTTGCACCTTATAATAGTCACTTACTATCATATATTGGTACAATTAACATGTTAACATCATGTATATGCAATTAGAAAACCTTTTACCACCTCTTAGTGCCACATTCATACAAGTCAATTTTGGTCCACATTTTGGTTTTATTAACCATGTAAGTCACTTTTCACTATATTAGAGTAACTTTGCACCCTATAAGAGTCACATTCCAGCATATATACAACAATTAAAATATTAACATCATATACATCCAATTTGACATCCTTTTACCACCTATTAATGCCACTTTCATACAAGTTAATTTTGTTACACATTTTGGCTCTAATCAACCATGTAAGTCAATTTTCACCATATTAGAGTCACTTCGCACCCTATAAAAGTCACTTGCCACCATATATTTATACAATTAACATGTTAACATCATGTACATGCAATTAGACATCCTTTAACCACCTCTTGGTACCCCTTTCCAACAAGTCAATTTTGGGCCACATTTTGGCTCTCATCAATCATGTAAGTGACTTCTCACCATATTAGAGTCACTTTGCACCTTATAAGAGTCACTTGCCATCATATAATGGTAAAATTACCATGTTAATATCATGTACATTCAATTAGAAATCCTTTTACCACCTCTTATTGCCACATTTATACAAGTCAATTTTGGTCCACATTTTGGTTCTAATTAACCATGTAAGTTACTTTTCACCATATTAGAGTAACTTTGCACCCTATAAGAGTCACATTCCAGCATATATACAACAATTAAAATATTAACATCATATACATCGAATTTGATATCCTTCTACCACCTATTAATGCCACTTTCATACAAGTTAATTTTGTTACACATTTTGGCTCTAATGAACCATGTAAGTCACTTTTCACCATATTAGAGTCACTTTGCACCCTATAAGAGTCACTGGCCACCATATATTTATACAATTAACATGTTAACATCATGTACATGCAATTAGACATCCCTTAACCACCTCTTGGTACCCCTTTCCAACAAGTCAATTTTGGGCCACATTTTGGCTCTGATCAATCATGTAAGTGACTTCTCACCATATTAGAGTCACTTTGCACCTTATAAAAGTCACTTGCCATCATATAATGGTACAATTAACATGTTAACATGTACATGCAATTAGAAATCCTTTTATCACATGTCAGTGCCACATTCATACAAGTCAATTTTGGTCCACATTTTGGTTCTAATTAACCATGTAAGTTACTTTTCACCATAGTAGAGTCACTTTGCACCTTATAAGAGTCACTTTCCACCATATATACAACAATTAACATGTTATCATCATATACATCCAATTTGACATCCTTTTACCACCTATTAATGCCACTTTCATACAAGTTAATTTTGTTCCACATTTTGGCTCTAATCAACCATGTAAGTCACTTTTCACCATATTAGAGTCACTTTGCACCCTATAAGGTCACTTGCCACCATATATTTATACAATTAACATGTTAACATCATGTACATGCAATTAGACATCCTTTAACCACCTCTTGGTACCCCTTTCCAACATGTCAATATTGGGCCATATTTTGGTTCTAAGCAATCATGTAAGTGACTTCTCACCATATTAGAGTCACTTTGCACCTTATAATAGTCACTTACTATCATATATTGGTACAATTAACATGTTAACATCATGTATATGCAATTAGAAAACCTTTTACCACCTCTTAGTGCCACATTCATACAAGTCAATTTTGGTCCACATTTTGGTTTTATTAACCATGTAAGTCACTTTTCACTATATTAGAGTAACTTTGCACCCTATAAGAGTCACATTCCAGCATATATACAACAATTAAAATATTAACATCATATACATCCAATTTGACATCCTTTTACCACCTATTAATGCCACTTTCATACAAGTTAATTTTGTTACACATTTTGGCTCTAATCAACCATGTAAGTCAATTTTCACCATATTAGAGTCACTTTGCACCCTATAAAAGTCACTTGCCACCATATATTTATACAATTAACATGTTAACATCATGTACATGCAATTAGACATCCTTTAACCACCTCTTGGTACCCCTTTCCAACAAGTCAATTTTGGGCCACATTTTGGCTCTCATCAATCATGTAAGTGACTTCTCACCATATTAGAGTCACTTTGCACCTTATAAGAGTCACTTGCCATCATATAATGGTAAAATTACTATGTTAATATCATGTACATTCAATTAGAAATCCTTTTACCACCTCTTATTGCCACATTCATACAAGTCAATTTTGGTCCACATTTTGGTTCTAATTAACCATGAAACCATATTAGAGTAACTTTGCACCCTATAAGAGTCACATTCCAGCATATATACAACAATTAAAATATTAACATCATATACATCCAATTTGATATCCTTCTACCACCTATTAATGCCACTTTCATACAAGTTAATTTTGTTACACATTTTGGCTCTAATGAACCAAGTCACTTTTCACCATATTAGAGTTACTTTGCACCCTATAAGAGTCACTTGTTACCATATATTTATACAATTAACATGTTCACATCATGTACATGCAATTAGACATCCTTTAACCACCTCTTGGTACCCCTTTCCAACAAGTCAATTTTGGGCCACATTTTGGCTCTGATCAATCATGTAAGTGACTTCTCACCATATTAGTCACTTTGCACCTTATAAGAGTCACTTGCCATCATATAATGGTACAATTAACATGTTAACATCATGTACATGCAATTAGAAATCCTTTTATCACATGTGAGTGCCACATTCATACAAGTCAATTTTGGTCCACATTTTGGTTCTAATTAACCATGTAAGTCACTTTTCACCATAGTAGAGTCACTTTGCACCTTATAAGAGTCACTTTCCACCATATATACAACAATTAACATGTTATCATCATATACATCCAATTTGACATCCTTTTACCACCTATTAATGCCACTTTCATACAAGTTAATTTTGTTCCACATTTTGGCTCTAATCAACCATGTAAGTCACTTTTCACCATATTAGAGTCACTTTGCACCCTATAAGGTCACTTGCCACCATATATTTATACAATTAATATGTTAACATCATGTACATGCAATTAGACATCCTTTAACCACCTCTTGGTACCCCTTTCCAACATGTCAATATTGGGCCATATTTTGGTTCTAAGCAATCATGTAAGTGACTTCTCACCATATTAGAGTCACTTTGCACCTTATAATAGTCACTTACTATCATATATTGGTACAATTAACATGTTAACATCATATATATGCAATTAGAAAACCTTTTACCACCTCTTAGTGCCACATTCATACAAGTCAATTTTGGTCCACATTTTGGTTTTATTAACCATGTAAGTCACTTTTCACTATATTAGAGTAACTTTGCACCCTATAAGAGTCACATTCCAGCATATATACAACAATTAAAATATTAACATCATATACATCCAATTTGACATCCTTTTACCACCTATTAATGCCACTTTCATACAAGTTAATTTTGTTACACATTTTGGCTCTAATCAACCATGTAAGTCAATTTTCACCATATTAGAGTCACTTTGCACCCTATAAAGTCACTTGCCACCATATATTTATACAATTAACATGTTAACATCATGTACATGCAATTAGACATCCTTTAACCACCTCTTGGTACCCCTTTCCAACAAGTCAATTTTGGGCCACATTTTGGCTCTCATCAATCATGTAAGTGACTTCTCACCATATTAGAGTCACTTTGCACCTTATAAGAGTCACTTGCCATCATATAATGGTAAAATTACCATGTTAATATCATGTACATTCAATTAGAAATCCTTTTACCACCTCTTATTGCCACATTCATACAAGTCAATTTTGGTCCACATTTTGGTTCTAATTAACCATGAAACCATATTAGAGTAACTTTGCACCCTATAAGAGTCACATTCCAGCATATATACAACAATTAAAATATTAACATCATATACATCCAATTTGATATCCTTCTACCACCTATTAATGCCACTTTCATACAAGTTAATTTTGTTACACATTTTGGCTCTAATGAACCAAGTCACTTTTCACCATATTAGAGTTACTTTGCACCCTATAAGAGTCACTTGTTACCATATATTTATACAATTAACATGTTCACATCATGTACATGCAATTAGACATCCTTTAACCACCTCTTGGTACCCCTTTCCAACAAGTCAATTTTGGGCCACATTTTGGCTCTGATCAATCATGTAAGTGACTTCTCACCATATTAGTCACTTTGCACCTTATAAGAGTCACTTGCCATCATATAATGGTACAATTAACATGTTAACATCATGTACATGCAATTAGAAATCCTTTTATCACATGTCAGTGCCACATTCATACAAGTCAATTTTGGTCCACATTTTGGTTCTAATTAACCATGTAAGTCACTTTTCACCATAGTAGAGTCACTTTGCACCTTATAAGAGTCACTTTCCACCATATATACAACAATTAACATGTTATCATCATATACATCCAATTTGACATCCTTTTACCACCTATTAATGCCACTTTCATACAAGTTAATTTTGTTCCACATTTTGGCTCTAATCAACCATGTAAGTCACTTTTCACCATATTAGAGTCACTTTGCACCCTATAAGGTCACTTGCCACCATATATTTATACAATTAACATGTTAACATCATGTACATGCAATTAGACATCCTTTAACCACCTCTTGGTACCCCTTTCCAACATGTCAATATTGGGCCATATTTTGGTTCTAAGCAATCATGTAAGTGACTTCTCACCATATTAGAGTCACTTTGCACCTTATAATAGTCACTTACTATCATATATTGGTACAATTAACATGTTAACATCATATATATGCAATTAGAAAACCTTTTACCACCTCTTAGTGCCACATTCATACAAGTCAATTTTGGTCCACATTTTGGTTTTATTAACCATGTAAGTCACTTTTCACTATATTAGAGTAACTTTGCACCCTATAAGAGTCACATTCCAGCATATATACAACAATTAAAATATTAACATCATATACATCCAATTTGACATCCTTTTACCACCTATTAATGCCACTTTCATACAAGTTAATTTTGTTACACATTTTGGCTCTAATCAACCATGTAAGTCAATTTTCACCATATTAGAGTCACTTTGCACCCTATAAAAGTCACTTGCCACCATATATTTATACAATTAACATGTTAACATCATGTACATGCAATTAGACATCCTTTAACCACCTCTTGGTACCCCTTTCCAACAAGTCAATTTTGGGCCACATTTTGGCTCTGATCAATCAAGTAAGTGACTTATCACCATATTAGAGTCACTTTGCACCTTATAAGAGTCACTTGCCATCATATAATGGTAAAATTACCATGTTAATATCATGTACATTCAATTAGAAATCCTTTTACCACCTCTTATTGCCACATTCATACAAGCCAATTTTGGTCCACATTTTGGTTCTTATTAACCATGTAAGTTACTTTTCACCATATTAGAGTAACTTTGCACCCTATAAGAGTCACATTCCAGCATATATACAACAATTAAAATATTAACATAATATACATCCAATTTGACATCCTTTTACCACCTCTTAGTTCCACTTTCATACAGGTCAATTTTGTTCCAAATTTGGTTCTAATCAACCATGTAAAGTCACTTTTCATTACATTAGAGTCACTTTGCACCTTATAAGAGTCACTTTCCACCATATATACAACAATTAACATGTTATCATCATATACATCCAATTTGACATCCTTTTACCACCTATTAATGCCACTTTCATACGAGTTAATTTTGTTCCACATTTTGGCTCTAATCAACCATGTAAGTCACTTTTCACCATATTAGAGTCAATTTGCACCCTATAAGGGTCACTTGCCACCATATATTTATACAATTAACATGTTAACATCATGTACATGCAATTAGACATCCTTTAACCACCTCTTGGTACCCCTTTCCAACAAGTCAATTTTGGGCCACATTTTGGCTCTAAGCAATCATGTAAGTGACTTCTCACCATATTAGAGTCACTTTACACCTTATAAGAGTCACTTGCCATCATATAATGGTACAATTACCATGTTAACATCATGTACATGCAATTAGAAATCCTTTTACCACCCCTTATTGCCACATTCATACAAGTCAATTTTGGTCCACATTTTGGTTCTAATTAACCATGTAAGTTACTTTTCACCATATTAGAGTAACTTTGCACCCTATAAGAGTCACATTCCAGCATATATACAACAATTAAAATATTAACATTATATACATCCAATTTGACATCCTTCTACCACCTATTAATGCCACTTTCATACAAGTTAATTTTGTTACACATTTTGGCTCTAATGAAACATGTAAGTCACTTTTCACCATATTAGAGTCACTTTGCACCCTATAAGAGTCACTTGCCACCATATATTTATACAATTAACATGTTAACATCATGTACATGCAATTAGACATCCTTTAACCACCTCTTGGTACCCCTTTCCAACAAGTCAATTTTGGGCCACATTTTGGCTCTAAGCAATCATGTCAGTGACTTCTCACCATATTAGAGTCACTTTGCACCTTATAAGAGTCACTTGCCATCATATAATGGTACAATTACCATGTTAACATCATGTACATGCAATTAGAAATCCTTTTACCACCCCTTATTGCCACATTCATACAAGTCAATTTTGGTCCACATTTTGGTTCTAATTAACCATGTAATTTACTTTTCACCATATTAGAGTAACTTTGCACCCTATAAGAATCACATTCTAGCATATATACAATAATTAAAATATTAACATCATATACATCCAATTTGACATCCTTTTACCACCTATTAATGCCACTTTCATACAAAGTTAATGTTGTTACACATTTTGGCTCTAATCAACCAAGTCACTTTTCACCATATTAGAGTCACTTTGCACCCTATAAGAGTCACTTGCCACCATATATTTATACAATTAACATGTTAACATCATGTACATCCAATTAGACATCCTTTAACCACCTCTTGGTACCCATTTCCAACAAGTCAATTTTGGGCCACATTTTGGCTCTAATCAATCATGTATATTAGAGTCACTTTACACCTTATAAGAGTCACTTGCCATCATATAATGGTAAAATTACCATGTTAACATCATGTACATGCAATTAGAAATCCTTTTACCACCTCTTACTGCCTCATTTATACAAGTCAATTTTGGTCCACATTTTGGTTCTAATTAACCATGTAAGTTACTTTTCACCATATTAGAGTAACTTTGCACCCTATAAGAGTCACATTCCAGCATATATACAACAATTAAAATATTAACATCATATACATCCAATTTGACATCCTTTTACCACCTATTAATGCCACTTTCATACAAGTTAATTTTGTTACACATTTTGGCTCTAATCAACCATGTAAGTCAATTTTCACCATATTAGAGTCACTTTGCACCCTATAAGTGTCACTTGCCACCATATATTTATACAATTAACATGTTAACATCATGTACATGCAATTAGACATCCTTTAACCACCTCTTGGTACCCCTTTCCAACAAGTCAATTTTGGGCCACATTTTGGCTCTAATCAATCATGTAAGTGACTTCTCACCATATTAGAGTCACTTTGCACCTTATAACAGTCACTTGCCTTCATATAATGGTACAATTAACATGTTAACATCATGTACATGCAATTAGAAATCCTTTTATCACATGTCAGTGCCACATTCATACAAGTCAATTTTGGTCCACATTTTGGTTCTAATTAACCATGTAAGTCACTTTTCACCATATTAGAGTCACTTTGCACCTTATAAGAGTCACTTTCCACCATATATACAACAATTAACATGTTATCATCATATACATCCAATTTGACATCCTTTTACCACCTATTAATGCCACTTTCATACAAGTTAATTTTGTTCCACATTTTGGCTCTAATCAACCATGTAAGTCACTTTTCACCATATTAGAGTCACTTTGCACCCTATAAGGGTCACTTGCCACCATATATTTATACAATTAACATGTTAACATCATGTACATGCAATTAGACATCCTTTAACCACCTCTTGGTACCCCTTTTCAACAAGTCAATTTTGGACCATATTTTGGCTCTAAGCAATCATGTAAGTGACTTCTCACCATATTAGAGTCACTTTGCACCTCATAATACTCACTTACTATCATATATTGGTACAATTAACATGTTAACATCATGTATATGCAATTAGAAATCCTTTTACCACCTCTTAGTGCCACATTCATACAAGTCAATTTTGGTCCACATCTTGGTTTTATTAACCATGTAAGTCACTTTTCACCATATTAGAGTAACTTTGCACCCTATAAGAGTCACATTCCAGCATATATACAACAATTAAAATATTAACATCATATACATCCAATTTGACATCCTTTTACCACCTCTTAGTTCCACTTTCATACAGGTCAATTTTGTTCCAAATTTGGTTCTAATCAACCATGTAAAGTCAATTTTCATTACATTAGAGTCACTTTGCCCCTTATAAGAGTCACTTTCCACCATATATACAACAATTAACATGTTATCATCATATACATCCAATTTGACATCCTTTTACCACCTATTAATGCCACTTTCATACAAGTTAATTTTGTTCCACATTTTGGCTCTAGTCAACCATGTAAGTCACTTTTCACCATATTAGAGTCAATTTGCACCCTATAAGGGTCACTTGCCACCATATATTTATACAATTAACATGTTAACATCATGTACATGCAATTAGACATCCTTTAACCACCTCTTGGTACCCCTTTCCAACAAGTCAATTTTGGGCCACATTTTGGCAATAATCAATCATGTAACTGACTTCTCACCATATTAGAGTCACTTTGCACCTTATAAAAGTCACTTGCCATCATATAATGGTAAAATTACCATGTTAACATCATGTACATGCAATTAGAAATCCTTTTACCACCTCGTACTGCCACATTCATACAAGTCAATTTTGGTCCACATTTTGGTTCTAATTAACCATGTAAGTTACTTTTCACCATATTAGAGTCACTTTGCACCTTATAAGAGTCACTTTCCACCATATATAGAACAATTAACATGTTATCATCATATACATCCAATTTGACATCCTTTTACCACCTATTAATGCCACTTTCATACAAGTTAATTTTGTTACACATTTTGGCTCTAATCAACCATGTAAGTCAATTTTCACCATATTAGAGTCACTTTGCACCCTATAAGAGTCACTTGCCACCATATATTTATACAATTAACATGTTAACATCATGTACATGCAATTAGACATCCTTTAACCACCTCTTGGTACCCCTTTCCAACAAGTCAATTTTGGGCCACATTTTGGCTCTGATCAATCATGTGAGTGACTTCTCACCATATTAGAGTCACTTTGTACCTTACAAAAGTCACTTGCCATCATATAATGGTACAATTAACATGTTAACACCATGTACATGCAATTAGAAATCCTTTTATCACATGTCAGTGCCACATTCATACAAGTCAATTTTGGTCCATATTTTGGTTCTAATTAACCATGTAAGTCACTTTTCACCATATTAGAGTCACTTTGCACCATATAAGAGTCACTTTCCACCATATATAGAACAATTAACATGTTATCGTCATATACATCCAATTTGACATCGTTTTACCACCTATTAATGCCACTTTCATACAAGTTAATTTTGTTCCACATTTTGGCTCTAATCAACCATGTAAGTCACTTTTCACCATATTAGAGTCACTTTGCACCCTATAAGGGTCACTTGCCACCATATATTTATACAATTAACATGTTAACATCATGTTCATGCAATTAGACATCCTTTAACCACCTCTTGGTACCCCTTTTCAACAAGTCAATTTTGGGCCATATTTTGGCTCTAAGCAATCAGGTAAGTGACTTCTCACCATATTAGAGTCACTTTGCACCTCATAATACTCACTTACTATCATATATTGGTACAATTAACATGTTAACATCATGTATATGCAATTAGAAATCCTTTTACCACCTCTTAGTGCCACATTCATACAAGTCAATTTTGGTCCACATTTTGGTTTTATTAACCATGTAAGTCACTTTTCACCATATTAGAGTAACTTTGCACCCTATAAGAGTCACATTCCAGCATATATACAACAATTAAAATATTAACATCATATACATCCAATTTGACATCCTTTTACCACCTCTTAGTTCCACTTTCATACAGGTCAATTTTGTTCCAAATTTGGTTCTAATCAACCATGTAAAGTCACTTTTCATTACATTAGAGTCACTTTGCCCCTTATAAGAGTCACTTTCCATTATATATACAACAATTAACATGTTATCATCATATACATCCAATTTGACATCCTTTTACCACCTATTAATGCCACTTTCATACAAGTTAATTTTGTTCCACATTTTGGCTCTAATCAACCATGTAAGTCACTTTTCACCATATTAGAGTCAATTTGCACCCTATAAGGGTCACTTGCCACCATATATTTATACAATTAACATGTTAACATCATGTACATGCAATTAGACATCCTTTAACCACCTCTTGGTACCCCTTTCCAACAAGTCAATTTTGGGCCACATTTTGGCAATAATCAATCATGTAACTGACTTCTCACCATATTAGAGTCACTTTGCACCTTATAAGAGTCACTTGCCATCATATAATGGTAAAATTACCATGTTAACATCATGTACATGCAATTAGAAATCCTTTTACCACCTCGTACTGCCACATCATACAAGTCAATTTTGGTCCACATTTTGGTTCTAATTAACCATGTAAGTTACTTTTCACCATATTAGAGTAACTTTGCACCGTATAACAGTCACATTCCAGCATATATACAACAATTAAATTATTAACATCATATACATCCAATTTGACATCCTTTTACCACCTATTAATCATACAAGTTAATTTTGTTACACATTTTGGCTCTAATCAACCATGTAAGTTAATTTTCACCATATTAGAGTCACTTTGCACCCTATAAGAGTCACTTGCCACCATATATTTATACAATTAACATGTTAACATCATGTACATGCAATAGACATCCTTTAACCACCTCTTGGTACCCCTTTCCAACAAGTCAATTTTGGGCCACATTTTGGCTCTGATCAATCATGTAAGTGACTTGTCACCATATTAGAGTCACTTTGCACCTTATAAGAGTCACTTGCCAACATATAATGGTACAATTAACATGTTAACATCATGTACATGCAATTAGAAATCCTTTTATCACATGTCAGTGCCACAATCATACAAGTCAATTTTGGTCCATATTTTGGTTCTAATTAACCATGTAAGTCACTTTTCACCATATTAGAGTCACTTTGCACCTTATAAGAGTCACTTTCCACCATATATACAACAATTAACATGTTATCATCATATACATCCAATTTGACATCCTTTTACCACCTATTAATGCCACTTTCATACAAGTTAATTTTGTTACACATTTTGGCTCTAATCAACCATGTAAGTCAATTTTCACCATATTAGAGTCACTTTGCACCCTATAAGAGTCACTTGCCACCATATATTTATACAATTAACATGTTAACATCATGTACATGCAATTAGACATCCTTTAACCACCTCTTGGTACATCCTTTAACCACCTCTTGGTACCCCTTTCCAACAAGTCAATTTTGGGCCACATTTTGGCTCTGATCAATCATGTAAGTGACTTGTCACCATATTAGAGTCACTTTGCACCTTATAAGAGTCACTTGCCAACATATAATGGTACAATTAACATGTTAACATCATGTACATGCAATTAGAAATCCTTTTATCACATGTCAGTGCCACAATCATACAAGTCAATTTTGGTCCATATTTTGGTTCTAATTAACCATGTAAGTCAGTTTTCACCATATTAGAGTAACTTTGCACCCTATAAGAGTCACATTCCAGCATATATACAACAATTAAAATATTAACATCATATACATCCAATTTGACATCCTTTTACCACCTATTAATGCCACTTTCATACAAGTTAATTTTGTTCCACATTTTGGCTCTAATCAACCATGTAAGTCACTTTTCACCATATTAGAGTCACTTTGCACCCTATAAGGGTCACTTGCCACCATATATTTATACAATTAACATGTTAACATCATGTACATGCAATTAGACATCCTTTAACCACAAGGTACCCCTTTTCAACAAGTCAATTTTGGGCCATATTTTGGCTCTAAGCAATCATGTAAGTGACTTCTCACCATATTAGAGTCACTTTGCACCTTATAATACTCACTTACTATCATATATTGGTACAATTAACATGTTAACATCATGTATATGCAATTAGAAATCCTTTTACCACCTCTTAGTGCCACATTCATACAAGTCAATTTTGGTCCACATTTTGGTTTTATTAACCATGTAAGTCACTTTTCACCATATTAGAGTAACTTTGCCCCCTATAAGAGTCACATTCCAGCATATATACAACAATTAAAATATTAACATCATATACATC
Organism: Apium graveolens; assembly: GCF_009905375.1. Lineage (NCBI taxonomy): Eukaryota > Viridiplantae > Streptophyta > Magnoliopsida > Apiales > Apiaceae > Apium > Apium graveolens. The sequence goes on along the minus strand of NW_027417687.1, from coordinate 34,566 downwards.
CAATTTGACATCCTTTTACCACCTCTTAGTTCCACTTTCATACAGGTCAATTCTGTTCCAAATTTGGTTCTAATCAACCATGTAAAGTCACTTTTCATTACATTAGAGTCACTTTGCACCTTATAAGAGTCACTTTCCACCATATATACAACAATTAACATGTTATCATCATATAAATCCAATTTGACATCCTTTTACCACCTATTAATGCCACTTTCATACAAGTTAATTTTGTTCCACATTTTGGCTCTAATCAACCATGTAAGTCACTTTTCACCATATTAGAGTCAATTTGCACCCTATAAGGGTCACTTGCCACCATATATTTATACAATTAACATGTTAACATCATGTACATGCAATTAGACATTCTTTAACCACCTCTTGGTACCCCTTTCCAACAAGTTAATTTTGGGCCACATTTTGGCTCTAATCAATCATGTAAGTGACTTCTCACCATATTAGAGTCACTTTGCACCTTATAAGAGTCACTTGCCATCATATAATGGTAAAATTACCATGTTAACATCATGTACATGCAATTAGAAATCCTTTTACCACCTCTTAGTGCCACATTCACACAAGTCAATTTTGGTCCACATTTTGGTTTTATTAACCATGTAAGTCACTTTTCACCATATTAGAGTAACTTTGCACCCTATAAGAGTCACATTCCAGCATATGTACAATTAAAATATTAACATCATATACATCCAATTTGACATCCTTTTACCACCTCTTAGTTCCACTTTCATACAGGTCAATTTTGTTCCAAATTTGGTTCTATTCAACCATGTAAAGTCACTTTTCATTACATTAGAGTCACTTTGCACCTTATAAGAGTCACTTTCCACCATATATACAACAATTAACATGTTATCATCATATACATCCAACTTGACATCCTTTTACCACCTATTAATGCCACTTTCATACAAGTTAATTTTGTTCCACATTTTGGCTCTAATCAACCATGTAAGTCACTTTTCACCATATTAGAGTCAATTTGCACCCTATAAGGGTCACTTGCCACCATATATTTATACAATTAATATGTTAACATCATGTACATGCAATTAGACATCCTTTAACCACCTCTTGGTACCCCTTTCCAACAAGTCAATTTTGGGCCACATTTTGGCTCTAATCAATCATGTAAGTGACTTCTCACCATATTAGAGTCACTTTGCACCTTATAAGAGTCACTTGCCATCATATAATGGTAAAATTACCATGTTAACATCATGTACATGCAATTAGAAATCCTTTTACCACCTCTTAGTGCCACATTCATACAAGTCAATTTTGGTCCACATTTTGGTTTTATTAACCATGTAAGTCACTTTTCACCATATTAGGGTAACTTTACACCCTATAAGAGTCACATTCCAGCATATATACAACAATTAAAATATTAACATCATATACATCCAATTTGACATCCTTTTACCACCTCTTAGTTCCACTTTCATACATATCAATTTTGTTCCAAATTTGGTTCTATTCAACCATGTAAAGTCACTTTTCATTACATTAGAGTCACTTTGCACCTTATAAGAGTCACTTTCCACCATATATAAAATAATTAACATGTTATCATCATATACATCCAATTTGACATCCTTTTACCACCTATTAATGTCACTTTCATACAAGTTAATTTTGTTCCACATTTTGGCTCTAATCAACCATGTAAGTCACTTTTCACCATATTAGAGTCAATTTGCACCCTATAAGGGTCACTTGCCACCATATATTTATACAATTAACATGTTAACATCATGTACATGCAATTAGACATCCTTTAACCACCTCTTGGTACCCCTTTCCAACAAGTCAATTTTGGGCCACATTTTGGCTCTAATCAATCATGTAAGTGACTTCTCACCATATTAGAGTCACTTTGCACCTTATAAGAGTCACTTGCCATCATATAATGGTAAAATTACCATGTTAACATCATGTACATGCAATTAGAAATCCTTTTACCACCTCTTACTGCCACATTTATACATGTCAATTTTGGTCCACATTTTGGTTCTAATTAACCATGTAAGTTACTTTTCACCATATTAGAGTAACTTTGCACCCTATAAGAGTCACATTCCAGCATATATACAACAATTAAAATATTAACATCATATACATCAAATTTGACATCCTTTTACCACCTATTAATGCCACTTTCATACAAGTTAATTTTGTTACACATTTTGGCTCTAATCAACCATGTAAGTCAATTTTCACCATATTAGAGTCAGTTTGCACCCTATAAGTGTCACTTGCCACCATATATTTATACAATTAACATGTTAACATCATGTACATGCACATCCTTTAACCACCTCTTGGTACCCCTTTCCAACAAGTCAATTTTGGGCCACATTTTGGCTCTGATCAATCATGTAATTGACTTCTCACCATATTAGAGTCACTTTGCACCTTATAAGAGTCACTTGCCATCATATAATGGTACAATTAACATGTTAACATCATGTACATGCAATTAGAAATCCTTTTATCACATGTCACTGCCACATTCATACAAGTCAATTTTGGTCCACATTTTGGTTCTAATTAACCATGTAAGTCATTTTTTACCATATTAGAGTCACTTTGCACCTTATAAGAGTCACTTTCCACCATATATACAACAATTAACATGTTATCATCATATACATCCAATTTGACATCCTTTTACCACCTATTAATGCCACTTTCATACAATTTAATTTTGTTACACATTTTGGCTCTAATCAACCATGTAAGTCAATTTTCACCATATTAGAGTCACTTTGCACCCTATAAGAGTCACTTGCCACCATATATTTATACAATTAACATGTTAACATCATGTACATGCAATTAGACATTCTTTAACCACCTCTTGGTACCCCTTTCCAACAAGTCAATTTTGGGCCACATTTTGGCTCTGATCAATCATGTAAGTGACTTCTCACCATATTAGAGTCACTTTGTACCTTATAAGAGTCACTTGCCATCATATAATGGTACAATTAACATGTTAACATCATGTACATGCAATTAGAAATCCTTTTATCACATGTTAGTGCCACATTCATACAAGTCAATTTTGGTCCACATTTTGGTTCTAATTAACCATGTAAGTCACTTTTCACCATATTAGAGTCACTTTGCACCTTATAAGAGTCACGTTCCACCATATATACAACAATTAACATGTTATCATCATATACATCCAATTTGACATCCTTTTACCACCTATTAATGCCACTTTCATACAAGTTAATTTTGTTCCACATTTTGGCTCTAATCAACCATGTAAGTCACTTTTCACCATATTAGAGTCACTTTGCACCCTATAAGGGTCACTTGCCACCATATATTTATACAATTAACATGTTAACATCATGTATATGCAATTAGACATCCTTTAACCACCTCTTGGTACCCCTTTTCAACAAGTCAATTTTGGGCCATATTTTGGCTCTAAGCAATCATGTAAGTGACTTCTTACCATATTAGAGTCACTTTGCACCTTATAATACTCACTTACTATCATATATTGGTACAATTAACATGTTAACATCATGTATATGCAATTAGAAATCCTTTTACCACCTCTTAGTGCCACATTCATACAAGTCAATTTTGGTCCACATTTTGGTTTTATTAACCATGTAAGTCACTTTTCACCATATTAGAGTAACTTTGCACCCTATAAGAGTCACATTCCAGCATATATACAACAATTAAAATATTAACATCATATACATCCAATCTGACATCCTTTTACCACCTCTTAGTTCCACTTTCATACAGGTCAATTTTGTTCCAAATTTGGTTCTAATCAACCATGTAAAGTCACTTTTCATTACATTAGAGTCACTTTGCCCCTTATAAGAGTCACTTTCCACCATATATACAACAATTAACTTGTTATCATCATATACATCCAATTTGACATCCTTTTACCACCTATTAATGCCACTTTGATGTGGATCGCACCACAAAGTAACAAAAACAAGAAGAAAAGGATATTTCAATGAACACGATCAATCCAGAAACATGAACTTTGAATCTCAAATTCCTTAGATCAATCCAGAGACTAAGTAATTTGAATCTAACCTTCAAAACAATCCAGTAATTGAAGTTTAGAAGAAAGAAAACTAATCATAGTTTATCTCAAAACATAATCATCACATATATCTTAAAACATTACATGAGAGGGGTATTTATAGGCTTAACCAATAACCTAAACCCAACAGAATTCCAAGAGAAATTCAATATCAGCTTGAATTAGCCAATATCTGAATCCTTTCAGGAAACAAATTTAAAATCCAAATCCAAATAGAAAACATATAAAAACAGAATCCAAATAGGAAAATAAAATCCTAAGTGCTTAAAGCAAGAAAAACCCTTTCAAGTGAAAGGTAAAAACTTGCAAGCCAAAAGTCGAATTATTAATTATATAAGCCAAAATAGGTCAGCCCATGCTGGTTGTTGAGCTGAGTGGCAAAGCTTCATCCGTTCCTTCATCATGCTTTGTTGTCCAAGTAAGTTTTGTGACCCATATTTGTCTCTTGTCATTGTCAAAGCCCATTGTAGTGAGCAACAGATTAATAGGCTGATCCTCAACCAAATTTCCTTTCATATTCACATCATTCTCCCACTCATCAAAAAATTTGCCCTCAAATTCACATCATCCAAGTAAGGAGAAAGGTCACCCACATTAAAAGTTGCACTAACACCGCCAAAGTTACTTGGTAGATCTATCTTGTAAGCGCTATCTCCATAAGCTTCAAGTACCTCAAATGGACCATCTGCCCTTGGCATAAGCTTGTTCTTTCTTTTGCTTGGAAACCTTTCTTTTCGCAAATGAACCCAAACAAGATCTCCAGGTTTGAATACAGGTTGCTTACGCCTCTTGTCGGCTCGAGCCTTGTAAAGTGCATTCATCTTCTCAATCCTCTCTTTTACTTGCTCACAGGTCTTCTTAAAGACATCCAAACGATTCTTGGCATCAGTGTGAATATCATTTTTGTGTAAAGGAAGCAAATCAATTGGAAGAAATGGGTTAATACCATAAACCACTTCAAAAGGAGAACGGGAGGTAGTAGAAGAATGAGATCGATTATAAGCAAACTCGGCATGACATAACTTGATATCCCAATCCTTTTGAGTCTTGCCACGAAGTAAGGTACCTAAAGTCCTGTTAGTCACCTCAGTTTGGCCATCCGTCTGAGGATGATGAGATGTGCTAAATAGCAACTTAGTTCCAAGCCATCTCCATAAACACTTCCAAAAGTGACTCAAAAACTTTGAATCTCGATCAGAAACAATGCTTCGTGGAATACCATGCAAACGAACAATCTCCTTAAAATAGAGATCAGCAACATGTTGTGCATCATCCGTCTTAGTCATTGGAATAAAGTGAGCCATCTTTAAAAAACGATCAACGACAACCATTATAGAATACTTCCCTCTTTGCGTTCTTGGCAAACCAATGATAAAATCCATACTTACACTATCCCACGGAACTTCAACAACAGGAAGTGGAGTATACAAACCCTTAGAAAATGTACTTTTGGCCTTTTGACAAGTAGCACATCTAGAAACCACTGATTGAACATCTCGAATCATTCGAGGCCAGAAAAAACTCTCATTTAACAAATCCAAAGTTTTATGCACCCCAAAATGGCCGGCAATAGCACCACTATGTACTTCACGAACAAGTAACTCACGCACACCACAATGAGGAATACAAAGCTTATTCCCCTTAAAAAGAAACCCATCTTGAATGGTGTAATTCCGAGTTGGAGAACTGAATTCTTGTGCAAAATCAACATCAGATGCATACAAGCCTTTAAGAAGCTCAAAACCAAGAATTCGAGCATCAACCATAGCTAACAAATATGCCCTCCTTGAAAGAGCATCTGCCACGACATTAGACTTTCCTTCTTTGTATTTTGAGGAAAATGTGAAAGATTGAAGAAATTCCACCCATTTAGCATGACGATAGTTCAACTTTTGCTGTCCATTAATGAACTTTAGCGCTTCATGATCATAATATAGCACAAAAGGTTTGGGACGCAAATAATGCGACCAATGATCCAATGCTCGGACAATAGCATAAAACTCACGATCATAAATAGAATAGTTGTGTTTTGCGCCAGTCAGCTTTTCACTAAAAAATGAAATAGGTCTTTTTGCTTGAATCAAAACAGCACCTATACCAACTCCACTTGCATCACACTCAACCTCGAATAGTGTATTAAAATCTGGTAAGGCTAAAACTGGAGCATTACAAAGCTTTTCCTTAATCTCATCGAATGCCTTTTGAGCTTGATTAGACCATTCAAACTCACCCTTTTTGAGTAGCTCGGTAATAGGAGCCGTAAAGAAGAAAAGTTTTTGATAAATCTTCTATAAAAAGAAGCCAATCCATGAAAACTCCGCACCTCATGCACGGTTTGAGGAACAACCCAAGAAGAAATAGCTATAACCTTTTCAGGATCAACTTGTATTCCACAATCAGAAATAATATAACCCAGAAACGAGATACGCGATACCATAAAAGAACACTTCTCGAGTTTACCAAAAAGTTTCTGGTCTCGCAACTTTTCAAACAAAAGTCTAAGGTGATGCATATGCTCAAATTTATCTCTACTATAAACCAGAATATCATCAAGATAGACAACGATAAATTTGTTTAGGAAAGGACGAAGTACCTCATTCATGAGCCGCATAAAGGAGCTAGGGGCATTGCAAAGACCAAAAGGCATCACCATCCACTCATATAATCCTTGTTTAGTTTTAAAAGCTGTTTTCCATTCATCACCTTCACGAATCCGCATTTGATGATATCCACTTCGAAGATCAATCTTAGAGAAAATTGTCGCACCATGCAACTCATCAAGCATGTCTTCTAATCGAGGCATAGGGAAACGATATTTGATGGTAATGTTGTTCACCGCTCTAGAATCAACACACATTCTCCATGTTCCATCCTTCTTTGGAACTAGCAAAGCGGGAACCGCACAAGGACTCATACTCTCGCGTACAAGACCTTTTTCAATCAAATCTTCAATTTGTCTCTGAAGCTCTTTAGAGGCCTCTGGATCACATCTATAAGTAGGTTTATTAGGTAAAGGAGCACCAGGAATAAGATCAATTACATGCTCGATTCCTCGTACTGGAGGTAAACCAGTAGGTAACTCATCTGGAAAAACATCACCAAATTCAGCGAGCAAATCATGAAGAAGTGGATCTGAATCGCCTTGATTAGGAGTTATTTTCTTTATAAACAAAGCATATGCTATACCCCCATTTGTAGCCGCCTCCTTTTCAAATTCTTTTCCTGACAAAAATAAGCTAGTTTTCTTCTTTGAATCACGCATATGTTCATTATACTCATTAGGAGACAAAGGTTGAAGTTTAATATGTTTACTCCCAACTTGTACCGAATAAACATTAGTATCACCTTCATGCATTACCTTTCTATCAAACTGCCATGGTCTTCCAAGTAAAAGATGACATGCACTCATAGGAATTACATCGCACCATAACTCATCCTTATAACTACCAATCGAAAAACTCACCAAGGCTTGCTTTTTCACGTCTAAACCCTTCGAGTCATCAAGCCAATTCAACTTATATGGTTTCTCATGAACACGAGTTGGAAGATTTAGCTTATTGACCATGTCAATGGATGCAACGTTCGTGCATGATCCACTATCAATAATCATATTGCAAGTCCGGTCCCCAACTTTACACCTTGTGTGAAATAAGTTTTCTCGTTGATCAGTATTTGGTGTAGTCTCTGTGTGTAAAATCCTACGAACAACAAGCAAATTAGCATCATTCTCTGCATAAGCAAGTTCATCTCCGTCATTATTGACTAATTTCTCTTGAGTCACTTCTGGGAGAAATTGTAAGAACTGTTCCTCTGCATCCCACTCCATGTATTGCTTCATAGTAAGAGTTCTTCTAGAAGGACACTCACTTGCAATATGTCCCTTACCTTGACACTTAAAACACTTTCATCGACTATCGAACTCTTCTTTAGACACATACACTTTCTGCCTTTCAGCCTTCTTCTCGGCCGATGAAGAAGTCTCTGGTTGTGCAGTAAAGCCAGTCGATTGACTTTTCAGCGAAGCTTGTGTAGAGTCATCGGAAAAATTAGATTTAAACTGTCCAATCCCTTTGGAAGTACCAGACCCAAACCCTTTAAAAGTAGATTTCAGTTTCTCCTCTTCTTGATGAGATTCTATTTTCATAGCTAGCTTGCAAACATCATTAAACGAGCTATATGAATGTAATTCTACCTTTTTAGCAATAGGTCGTTTTAATCCACGAATAAACCTTGCAATTTTCATTGTTTCTTTTTCCGCCAAGTCACAAATTAAGCAGAATCTATCAAATTCAGCAACATACTCTGAAACACTCATTGTATCTTGAGAAAGGGAGGTGAGCTTCAAGTATTGTACATGTTCGTAATCATCCGGAAGATACCTTGCACGAAGTTTTTTCTTTAAAGTTGTCCAAGTCATGATCTTTTCTTTTCCAGATCTAGCTCTTCTTGCCTTCAGGTTCTCAAACCATAATCCTGCATTCTTTGTAAGTCTGATCGTAGCAATTTGAAATCGTGTCTTATCATCAAACCGCTTATAATCAGAAATCTTCTCAACTTGTCGAACCCATTCAAGAAAATCGTCTGGGCTGCCTAATCCTGTAAAATCATCAAGTTTAATCCCACGGTCATCAATTTTAAAGCTTTTCTCTTTAGGTGAAACAGAATCACCCGAATCAACAAGTTCATCATGTGTCTTGTCGTTTTGCACCTTAAGTAAAAGTTTACCAACCGCTTCCAATCTAGACTCTATTGAATCAGCAAGCTTTTCCGTTCGTACATCTATATCCTCCAATTTTTTAATTAATTTCATGAGTAATTCATCGGTAGCCATATGAAAAATACGAAGGGGAAAAAAAATCTGATGAACAGTGCACGTGAACAGTAACCCCTGTGAACAGTACCCGTGAATAGTAAATTTTTTTTTTTTTTTCAGAATCTAGATCTCCCAACTATTCGGAAATTGGAGAAAAAAAAACCTTGGCTCTTGATACCAAATTGATGTGGATCGCACCACAAAGAAACAAAAACAAGAAGAAAAGGATATTTCAATGAACACGATCAATCCAGAAACGTGAACTTTGAATCTCAAATTCCTTAGATCAATCCAGAAACTAAGTAATTTGAATCTAACCTTCAAAACAATCCAGTAATTGAAGTTTAGAAGAAAGAAAACTAATCATAGTTTATCTCAAAACATAATCATCACATATATCTTAAAACATTACATGAGAGGGGTATTTATAGGCTTAACCAATAACCTAAACCCAACAGAATTCCAAGAGAAATTCAATATCAGCTTGAATTAGCCAATATCTGAATCCTTTCAGGAAACAAATTTAAAATCCAAATCCAAATAGAAAACATATAAAAACAGAATCCAAATAGGAAAATAAAATCCTAAGTGCTTAAAGCAAGAAAAACCCTTTCAAGTGAAAGGTAAAAACTTGCAAGCCAAAAGTCGAATTATTAATTATATAAGCCAAAATAGGTCAACCCATGCTGGTTGTTGAGCTGAGTGGCAAAGCTTCATCCATTCCGTCATCATGCTTTGTTGTCCAAGTAAGTTTTGTGACCCATATTTTGTCTCTTGTCATTGTCAAACCCCATTGTAGTGAGCAACAGATTAATAGGCTGATCCTCAACCAAATTTCCTTTCATATTCACATCACATTTTCATACAAGTTAATTTTGTTCCACATTTTGGCTCTAATCAACCATGTAAGTCACTTTTCACCATATTAGAGTCAATTTGCACCCTATAAGGGTCACTTGCCACCATATATTTATACAATTAACATGTTAACATCATGTACATGCAATTAGACATCCTTTAACCACCTCTTGGTACCCCTTTCCAACAAGTCAATTTTGGGCCACATTTTGGCTCTAATCAATCATGTAAGTGACTTCTCACCATATTAGAGTCACTTTGCACCTTATAAGAGTCACTTGCCATCATATAATGGTAAAATTACCATGTTAACATCATGTACATGCAATTAGAAATCCTTTTACCACCTCTTACTGCCACATTCATACAAGTCAATTTTGGTCCACATTTTAGTTCTAATTAACCATGTAAGTTACTTTTCACCATATTAGAGTAAATTTGCACCCTATAAGAGTCACATTCCAACATATATACAAACAATTAAAATATTAACATCATATACATCCAATTTGACATCCTTTTACCACCTATTAATGCCACTTTCATACAAGTTAATTTTGTTACACATTTTGGCTCTAATCAACCATGTAAGTCAATTTTCACCATATTAGAGTCACTTTGCACCCTATAAGAGTCACTTTCCACCATATATTTATACAATTAACATGTTAACATCATGTACATGCAATTAGACATCCTTTAACCACCTCTTGGTACCCCTTTCCAACATGTCAATTTTGGGCCACATTTTGGCTCTGATCAATCATGTAAGTGACTTCTCACCATATTAGAGTCACTTTGCACCTTATAAGAGTCACTTGCCATCATATAATGGTACAATTAACAAGTTAACATCATGTACATGCAATTAGAAATCCTTTTATCACATGTCAGTGCCACATTCTTACAAGTCAATTTTGGTCCACATTTTGGTTCTAATTAACCATGTAAGTCACTTTTCACCATATTAGAGTCACTTTGCACCTTATAAGAGTCACTTTCCACCATATATACAACAATTAACATGTTATCATCATATACATCCAATTTGACATCCTTTTACCACCTATTAATGCCACTTTCATACAAGTTAATTTTGTTACAGATTTTGGCTCTAATCAACCATGTAAGTCAATTTTCACCATATTAGAGTCACTTTGCACCCTATAAGAGTCACTTGCCACCATATATTTATACAATTAACATGTTAACATCATGTACATGCAATTAGACATCCTTTAACCACCTCTTGGTTCCCCTTTCCAACAAGTCAATTTTGGGCCACATTTTGGCTCTGATCAATCATGTAAGTGACTTCTCACCATATTAGAGTCACTTTGCACCTTATAAGAGTCACATGCTATCATATAATGGTACAATTAACATTTTAACATCATGTACATGCAATTAGAAATCCTTTTATCACATGTTAGTGCCACATTCATACAAGTCAATTTTGGTCCACATTTTGGTTCTAATTAACCATGTAAGTCACTTTTCACCATATTAGAGTCACTTTGCACCTTATAAGAGTCACTGTCCACTATATACAACAATTAACATGTTTTTTTTTGTTAAATAAAATTTATAGACAGAACAAAAACACAGTTACAATTCTAGAGGGCATACCCCGCGAGATTTGCATGAGCAACAAACAAATAAACTAGGACAATACACCCCTAGTTTAACAAAATAGAGCTAGAAAATAGCTAGTACATGGAGCATAGTAAGTCCCTATTTCTCAAAGCTTTCCTTCGGTATATTCTGCTAAGGAATACTCTTTCCCTAACTGTTTGTTTGATCATGCTAATCAACTGTGCAGGAGTACACTCGTGGCTGTTGCAATGTAATCTATTATTACGTTCTTTCCAAATCGTATGACCCGCAACCGAGAAGAAAAGGAGCGCAATCTGCTCATGCATTTTTGGGGCCTGACAATTAAAAAGGGCGCCTCGAATATAATCAGACCAACTATTCTTCAGCTTAACCATGGAACTATCAAAAATTGGCTTGGTGAATTGGCAAGATGTGAATAGATGTTCCACAGTCTCAATTTCGCCACTATTACAAAGAATACACAAGTTATTTGTTGCTAATCCAATGATATCCATTCTGTCCCTAGTTAGGAGCCTCCCCTTCAAAGCTAACCACAGGAAAAAAGAGCATTTTAGGATTTGTAGAGAATGTCAGACCAGTTTAACCCACGGAGGAGCTATGAGTCTGCTGCGAACTGTATTATAGACAGCCGAAATAGAGACCACTTCATTGTCATTCCAAGTTATCGAGTCACGATGATGGATACTGACTCCTCCAACCTTCCTTCTAATATCCATAACCCAAACATGATTAGAGGTCGGCAGCTCCCAAGAGCCATTATTCATCCAGTGCTTCACCTGCTCCATATTATCGGTGTCTGTTAACGAGAAAATGCTAGTAGGGAGGCTGTTAATTAGAGGCCCACCCTCTAGCCAAGGGTCATGCCATACCAAAAAAGAAGAATATCTCCCCACTGAGTATTTAATGTATCTGCTCGCAGCAGTACGACACTTGAAGATTTTTTGCAAGCACCATGACGCATAAGAGGGAATCTTCATAGTCCAAAAAGCCCTACGCTTTAGTACTGTTCTTTGGACCCAAGTAATCCAGATGGAGCTGTCATCAGGCTTCAAAATTCTCCAAAGTTGGTGGAAAATTGCTGCTTCATTCCAAAGAAATAAGTTCTTTAATCCTAGGCCCCCTTCCTCCTTCGGGTAACAGCAGTCCAGCCAAGAGACAATTAACATGTTATCATCATATACATCCAATTTGACATCCTTTTACCACCTATTAATGCCACTTTCATACAAGTTAATTTTGTTCCATATTTTGGCTCTAATCAACCATGTAAGTCACTTTTCACCATATTAGAGTCACTTTGCACCCAATAAGGGTCACTTGCCACCATATATTTATACAATTAACATGTTAACATCATTTACATGCAATTAGACATTCTTTAACCACCTCTTGGTACCCCTTTCCAACAAGTCAATTTTGGGCCACATTTTGGCTCTAATCAATCATGTAAGTGACTTCTCACCATATTAGAGTCACTTTGCACCTTATAAGAGTCACTTGCCATCATATAATGGTAAAATTAACATGTTAACATCATGTTCGTGCAATTAGAAATCCTTTTACCACCTCTTACTGCCACATTCATACAAGTCAATTTTGGTCCACATTTTGGTTCTAATTAACCATGTAAGTTACTTTTCACCATATTAGAGTAACTTTGCACCCTATAAGAGTCACATTCCAGCATATATACAACAATTAAAATATTAACATCATATACATCCAATTTGACATCCTTTTACCACCTATTAATGCCACTTTCATACAAGTTAATTTTGTTACACATTTTGGCTCTAATCAACCATGTAAGTCAATTTTCACCATATTAGAGTCACTTTGCACCCTATAAGAGTCACTTGCGACCATATATTTATACAATTAACATGTTAACATCATGTACATGCAATTAGACATCCTTTAACCACCTCTTGGTACCCCTTTCCAACAAGTCAATTTTGGGCCACATTTTGGCTCTAATCAATCATGTAAGTGACTTTTCACCATATTAGAGTCACTTTGCACCTTATAAGAGTCACTTGCCATCATATAATGGTACAGTTACCATGTTAACATCATGTACATGCAATTAGAAATCCTTTTACCACCCCTTATTGCCACATTCATACAAGTCAATTTTGGTCCACATTTTGGTTTTAATTAACCATGTAAGTTACTTTTCACCATATTAGAGTAACTTTGCACCCTATAAGAGTCACATTCCAGCATATATACAACAATTAAAATATTAACATCATATACATCCAATTTGACATCCTTCTACCACCTATTAATGCCACTTTCATACAAGTTAATTTTGTTACACATTTTGGCTCTAATGAACTATGTAAGTCACTTTTCACCATATTAGAGTCACTTTGCACCCTATAAGAGTCACTTGCCACCATATATTTATACAATTAACATGTTAACATCATGTACATGCAATTAGACATCCTTTAACCATCTCTTGGTACACCTTTCCAACAAGTCAATTTTGGGCCACATTTTGGCTCTGATCAATCATGTAAGTAACTTCTCACCATATTAGAGTCACTTTGCACCCTATAAGAGTCACTTGCCACCATATATTTATACAATTAACATGTTAACATCATGTACATGCAATTAGACATCCTTTAACCACCTCTTGGTACCCCTTTCCAACAAGTCAATTTTGGGCCACATTTTGGCTCTGATCAATCATGTAAGTGACTTCTCACCATATTAGAGTCACTTTGCACCTTATAAGAGTCACTTGCTATCATATAATGGTACAATTAACATGTTAACATCATGTACATGCAATTAGAAATTCTTTTATCACATGTCAGTGCCACATTCGTACAAGTCAATTTTGGTCCACATTTTGGTTCTAATTAACCATGTAAGTCACTTTTCACCATATTAGAGTCACTTTGCACCTTATAAGAGTCACTGTCCACTATATACAACAATTAACATGTTATCATCATATACATCCAATTTGACATCCTTTTACCACCTATTAATGCCACTTTCATACAAGTTAATTTTGTTCCACATTTTGGCTCTAATCAACCATGTAAGTCACTTTTCACCATATTAGAGTCACTTTGCACCCTATAAGGGTCACTTGCCACCATATATTTATACAATTAACATGTTAACATCATGTACATGCAATTAGACATCCTTTAACCACCTCTTGGTACCCCTTTCCAACAAGTCAATTTTGGGCCATATTTTGGCTCTAAGCAATCATGTAAGTGACTTCTCACCATATTAGAGTCACTTTGCACCTTATATAATAGTCACTTACTATCATATATTGGTACAATTAACATGTTAACATCATGTAAATGCAATTAGAAATCCTTTTACCACCTCTTAGTACCACATTCATACAAGTCAATTTTGGTCCACATTTTGGTTTTATTAACCATGCAAGTCACTTTTCACCATATTAGAGTAACTTTGCACCTTATAAGAGTCACTTTCCACCATATATACAACAATTAACATGTTATCATCATATACATCCAATTTGACATCCTTTTACCACCTATTAATGCCACTTTCATACAAGTTAATTTTGTTACACATTTTGGCTCTAATCAACCATGTAAGTCAATTTTCACCATATTAGAGTCACTTTGCACCCTATAAGAGTCACTTGCGACCATATATTTATACAATTAACATGTTAACATCATGTACATGCAATTAGACATCCTTTAACCACCTCTTGGTACCCCTTTCCAACAAGTCAATTTTGGGGCCACATTTTGGCTCTAATCAATTATGTAAGTGACTTCTCACCATATTAGAGTCACTTTGCACCTTATAAGAGTCACTTGCCATCATATAATGGTACAATTACCATGTTAACATCATGTACATGCAATTAGAAATCCTTTTACCACCCCTTATTGCCACATTCATACAAGTCAATTTTGGTCCACATTTTGGTTTTAATTAACCATGTAAGTTACTTTTCACCATATTAGAGTAACTTTGCACCCTATAAGAGTCACATTCCAGCATATATACAACAATTAAAATATTAACATCATATACATCCAATTTGACATCCTTCTACCACCTATTAATGCCACTTTCATACAAGTTAATTTTGTTACACATTTTGGCTCTAATGAACTATGTAAGTCACTTTTCACCATATTAGAGTCACTTTGCACCCTATAAGAGTCACTTGCCACCATATATTTATAGAATTAACATGTTAACATCATGTACATGCAATTAGACATCCTTTAACCATCTCTTGGTACACCTTTCCAACAAGTCAATTTTTGGCCACATTTTGGCTCTGATCAATCATGTAAGTAACTTCTCACCATATTAGAGTCACTTTGCACCCTATAAGAGTCACTTGCCACCATATATTTATACAATTAACATGTTAACATCATGTACATGCAATTAGACATCCTTTAACCACCTCTTGGTACCCCTTTCCAACAAGTCAATTTTGGGCCACATTTTGGCTCTGATCAATCATGTAAGTGACTTCTCACCATATTAGAGTCACTTTGCACCTTATAAGAATCACTTGCTATCATATAATGGTACAATTAACATGTTAACATCATGTACATGCAATTAGAAATTCTTTTATCACATGTCAGTGCCACATTCGTACAAGTCAATTTTGGTCCACATTTTGGTTCTAATTAACCATGTAAGTCACTTTTCACCATATTAGAGTCACTTTGCACCTTATAAGAGTCACTGTCCACTATATACAACAATTAACATGTTATCATCATATACATCCAATTTGACATCCTTTTACCACCTATTAATGCCACTTTCATACAAGTTAATTTTGTTCCACATTTTGGCTCTAATCAACCATGTAAGTCACTTTTCACCATATTAGAGTCACTTTGCACCCTATAAGGGTCACTTGCCACCATATATTTATACAATTAACATGTTAACATCATGTACATGCAATTAGACATCCTTTAACCACCTCTTGGTACCCCTTTCCAACAAGTCAATTTTGGGCCATATTTTGGCTCTAAGCAATCATGTAAGTGACTTCTCACCATATTAGAGTCACTTTGCACCTTATATAATAGTCACTTACTATCATATATTGGTACAATTAACATGTTAACATCATGTATATGCAATTAGAAATCCTTTTACCACCTCTTAGTGCCACATTCATACAAGTCAATTTTGGTCCACATTTTGGTTTTATTAACCATGCAAGTCACTTTTCACCATATTAGAGTAACTTTGCACCTTATAAGAGTCACTTTCCAGCATATATACAACAATTAACATGTTATCATCATATACATCCAATTTGACATCCTTTTACCACCTATTAATGCCACTTTCATACAAGTTAATTTTGTTACACATTTTGGCTCTAATCAACCATGTAAGTCAATTTTCACCATATTAGAGTCACTTTGCACCCTATAAGAGTCACTTGCGACCATATATTTATACAATTAACATGTTAACATCATGTACATGCAATTAGACATCCTTTAACCACCTCTTGGTACCCCTTTCCAACAAGTCAATTTTGGGCCACATTTTGGCTCTAATCAATCATGTAAGTGACTTTTCACCATATTAGAGTCACTTTGCACCTTATAAGAGTCACTTGCCATCATATAATGGTACAGTTACCATGTTAACATCATGTACATGCAATTAGAAATCCTTTTACCACCCCTTATTGCCACATTCATACAAGTCAATTTTGGTCCACATTTTGGTTTTAATTAACCATGTAAGTTACTTTTCACCATATTAGAGTAACTTTGCACCCTATAAGAGTCACATTCCAGCATATATACAACAATTAAAATATTAACATCATATACATCCAATTTGACATCCTTCTACCACCTATTAATGCCACTTTCATACAAGTTAATTTTGTTACACATTTTGGCTCTAATGAACTATGTAAGTCACTTTTCACCATATTAGAGTCACTTTGCACCCTATAAGAGTCACTTGCCACCATATATTTATACAATTAACATGTTAACATCATGTACATGCAATTAGACATCCTTTAACCATCTCTTGGTACACCTTTCCAACAAGTCAATTTTGGGCCACATTTTGGCTCTGATCAATCATGTAAGTAACTTCTCACCATATTAGAGTCACTTTGCACCCTATAAGAGTCACTTGCCACCATATATTTATACAATTAACATGTTAACATCATGTACATGCAATTAGACATCCTTTAACCACCTCTTGGTACCCCTTTCCAACAAGTCAATTTTGGGCCACATTTTGGCTCTGATCAATCATGTAAGTGACTTCTCACCATATTAGAGTCACTTTGCACCTTATAAGAGTCACTTGCTATCATATAATGGTACAATTAACATGTTAACATCATGTACATGCAATTAGAAATTCTTTTATCACATGTCAGTGCCACATTCGTACAAGTCAATTTTGGTCCACATTTTGGTTCTAATTAACCATGTAAGTCACTTTTCACCATATTAGAGTCACTTTGCACCTTATAAGAGTCACTGTCCACTATATACAACAATTAACATGTTATCATCATATACATCCAATTTGACATCCTTTTACCACCTATTAATGCCACTTTCATACAAGTTAATTTTGTTCCACATTTTGGCTCTAATCAACCATGTAAGTCACTTTTCACCATATTAGAGTCACTTTGCACCCTATAAGGGTCACTTGCCACCATATATTTATACAATTAACATGTTAACATCATGTACATGCAATTAGACATCCTTTAACCACCTCTTGGTACCCCTTTCCAACAAGTCAATTTTGGGCCATATTTTGGCTCTAAGCAATCATGTAAGTGACTTCTCACCATATTAGAGTCACTTTGCACCTTATATAATAGTCACTTACTATCATATATTGGTACAATTAACATGTTAACATCATGTAAATGCAATTAGAAATCCTTTTACCACCTCTTAGTACCACATTCATACAAGTCAATTTTGGTCCACATTTTGGTTTTATTAACCATGCAAGTCACTTTTCACCATATTAGAGTAACTTTGCACCTTATAAGAGTCACTTTCCACCATATATACAACAATTAACATGTTATCATCATATACATCCAATTTGACATCCTTTTACCACCTATTAATGCCACTTTCATACAAGTTAATTTTGTTACACATTTTGGCTCTAATCAACCATGTAAGTCAATTTTCACCATATTAGAGTCACTTTGCACCCTATAAGAGTCACTTGCGACCATATATTTATACAATTAACATGTTAACATCATGTACATGCAATTAGACATCCTTTAACCACCTCTTGGTACCCCTTTCCAACAAGTCAATTTTGGGCCACATTTTGGCTCTAATCAATTATGTAAGTGACTTCTCACCATATTAGAGTCACTTTGCACCTTATAAGAGTCACTTGCCATCATATAATGGTACAATTACCATGTTAACATCATGTACATGCAATTAGAAATCCTTTTACCACCCCTTATTGCCACATTCATACAAGTCAATTTTGGTCCACATTTTGGTTTTAATTAACCATGTAAGTTACTTTTCACCATATTAGAGTAACTTTGCACCCTATAAGAGTCACATTCCAGCATATATACAACAATTAAAATATTAACATCATATACATCCAATTTGACATCCTTCTACCACCTATTAATGCCACTTTCATACAAGTTAATTTTGTTACACATTTTGGCTCTAATGAACTATGTAAGTCACTTTTCACCATATTAGAGTCACTTTGCACCCTATAAGAGTCACTTGCCACCATATATTTATAGAATTAACATGTTAACATCATGTACATGCAATTAGACATCCTTTAACCATCTCTTGGTACACCTTTCCAACAAGTCAATTTTTGGCCACATTTTGGCTCTGATCAATCATGTAAGTAACTTCTCACCATATTAGAGTCACTTTGCACCCTATAAGAGTCACTTGCCACCATATATTTATACAATTAACATGTTAACATCATGTACATGCAATTAGACATCCTTTAACCACCTCTTGGTACCCCTTTCCAACAAGTCAATTTTGGGCCACATTTTGGCTCTGATCAATCATGTAAGTGACTTCTCACCATATTAGAGTCACTTTGCACCTTATAAGAATCACTTGCTATCATATAATGGTACAATTAACATGTTAACATCATGTACATGCAATTAGAAATTCTTTTATCACATGTCAGTGCCACATTCGTACAAGTCAATTTGGTCCACATTTTGGTTCTAATTAACCATGTAAGTCACTTTTCACCATATTAGAGTCACTTTGCACCTTATAAGAGTCACTGTCCACTATATACAACAATTAACATGTTATCATCATATACATCCAATTTGACATCCTTTTACCACCTATTAATGCCACTTTCATACAAGTTAATTTTGTTCCACATTTTGGCTCTAATCAACCATGTAAGTCACTTTTCACCATATTAGAGTCACTTTGCACCCTATAAGGGTCACTTGCCACCATATATTTATACAATTAACATGTTAACATCATGTACATGCAATTAGACATCCTTTAACCACCTCTTGGTACCCCTTTCCAACAAGTCAATTTTGGGCCATATTTTGGCTCTAAGCAATCATGTAAGTGACTTCTCACCATATTAGAGTCACTTTGCACCTTATATAATAGTCACTTACTATCATATATTGGTACAATTAACATGTTAACATCATGTATATGCAATTAGAAATCCTTTTACCACCTCTTAGTGCCACATTCATACAAGTCAATTTTGGTCCACATTTTGGTTTTATTAACCATGCAAGTCACTTTTCACCATATTAGAGTAACTTTGCACCTTATAAGAGTCACTTTCCACCATATATACAACAATTAACATGTTATCATCATATACATCCAATTTGACATCCTTTTACCACCTATTAATGCCACTTTCATACAAGTTAATTTTGTTACACATTTTGGCTCTAATCAACCATGTAAGTCAATTTTCACCATATTAGAGTCACTTTGCACCCTATAAGAGTCACTTGCGACCATATATTTATTCAATTAACATGTTAACATCATGTACATGCAATTAGACATCCTTTAACCACCTCTTGGTACCCCTTTCCAACAAGTCAATTTTGGGCCACATTTTGGCTCTAATCAATCATGTAAGTGACTTCTCACCATATTAGAGTCACTTTGCACCTTATAAGAGTCACTTGCCATCATATAATGGTACAATTACCATGTTAACATCATGTACATGCAATTAGAAATCCTTTTACCACCCCTTATTGCCACATTCATACAAGTCAATTTTGGTCCACATTTTGGTTTTAATTAACCATGTAAGTTACTTTTCACCATATTAGAATAACTTTGCACCCTATAAGAGTCACATTCCAGCATATATACAACAATTAAAATATTAACATCATATACATCCAATTTGACATCCTTCTACCACCTATTAATGCCACTTTCATACAAGTTAATTTTGTTACACATTTTGGCTCTAATGAACTATGTAAGTCACTTTTCACCATATTAGAGTCACTTTGCACCCTATAAGAGTCACTTGCCACCATATATTTATACAATTAACATGTTAACATCATGTACATGCAATTAGACATCCTTTAACCATCTCTTGGTACACCTTTCCAACAAGTCAATTTTGGGCCACATTTTGGCTCTAATCAATCATGTAAGTAACTTCTCACCATATTAGAGTCACTTTGCACCCTATAAGAGTCACTTGCCACCATATATTTATACAATTAACATGTTAACATCATGTACATGCAATTAGACATCCTTTAACCACCTCTTGGTACCCCTTTCCAACAAGTCAATTTTGGGCCACATTTTGGCTCTGATCAATCATGTAAGTGACTTCTCACCATATTAGAGTCACTTTGCACCTTATAAGAGTCACTTGCTATCATATAATGGTACAATTAACATGTTAACATCATGTACATGCAATTAGAAATTCTTTTATCACATGTCAGTGCCACATTCGTACAAGTTAATTTTGGTCCACATTTTGGTTCTAATTAACCATGTAAGTCACTTTTCACCATATTAGAGTCACTTTGCACCTTATAAGAGTCACTGTCCACTATATACAACAATTAACATGTTATCATCATATACATCCAATTTGACATCCTTTTACCACCTATTAATGCCACTTTCATACAAGTTAATTTTGTTCCACATTTTGGCTCTAATCAACCATGTAAGTCACTTTTCACCATATTAGAGTCACTTTGCACCCTATAAGGGTCACTTGCCACCATATATTTATACAATTAACATGTTAACATCATGTACATGCAATTAGACATCCTTTAACCACCTCTTGGTACCCCTTTCCAACAAGTCAATTTTGGGCCATATTTTGGCTCTAAGCAATCATGTAAGTGACTTCTCACCATATTAGAGTCACTTTGCACCTTATATAATAGTCACTTCTATCATATATTGGTACAATTAACATGTTAACATCATGTATATGCAATTAGAAATCCTTTTACCACCTCTTAGTGCCACATTCATACAAGTCAATTTTGGTCCATATTTTGGTTTTATTAACCATGCAAGTCACTTTTCACCATATTAGAGTAACTTTGCACCTTATAAGAGTCACTTTCCACCATATATACAACAATTAACATGTTATCATCATATACATCCAATTTGACATCCTTTTACCACCTATTAATGCCACTTTCATACAAGTTAATTTTGTTCCACATTTTGGCTCTAATCAACCATGTAAGTCACTTTTCACCATATTAGAGTCAATTTGCACCCAATAAGGGTCACTTGCCACCATATATTTATACAATTAACATGTTAACATCATTTACATGCAATTAGACATTCTTTAACCACCTCTTGGTACCCCTTTCCAACAAGTCAATTTTGGGCCACATTTTGGCTCTAATCAATCATGTAAGTGACTTCTCACCATATTAGAGTTACTTTGCACCTTATAAGAGTCACTTGCCATCATATAATGGTAAAATTAACATGTTAACATCATGTTCATGCAATTAGAAATCTTTTTACCACCTCTTACTGCCACATTCATACAAGTCAATTTTGGTCCACGTTTTGGTTCTAATTAACCATGTAAGTTACTTTTGACCATATTAGAGTAACTTTGCACCCTATAAGAGTCACATTCCAGCATATATACAACAATTAAAATATTAACATCATATACATCCAATTTGACATCCTTTTACCACCTATTAATGCCACTTTCATACAAGTTAATTTTGTTACACATTTTGGCTCTAATCAACCATGTAAGTCAATTTTCACCATATTAGAGTCACTTTGCACCCTATAAGAGTCACTTGCCACCATATATTTATACAATTAACATGTTAACATCATGTACATGCAATTAGACATCCTTTAACCACCTCTTGGTACCCCTTTCCAACAAGTCAATTTTGGGCCACATTTTGGCTCTAATCAATCATGTAAGTGACTTCTCACCATATTAGAGTCACTTTGCACCTTATAAGAGTCACTTGCCATCATATAATGGTACAATTACCATGTTAACATCATGTACATGCAATTAGAAATTCTTTTACCACCCCTTATTGCCACATTCATACAAGTCAATTTTGGTCCACATTTTGGTTCTAATTAACCATGTAAGTTACTTTTCACCATATTAGAGTAACTTTGCACCCTATAAGAGTCACATTCCAACATATATACAACAATTAAAATATTAACATCATATACATCCAATTTGAAATCCTTCTACCACCTATTAATGCCACTTTCATACAAGTTAATTTTGTTACACATTTTGGCTCTAATGAACTATGTAAGTCATTTTTCACCATATTAGAGTCACATTGCACCCTATAAGAGTCACTTGCCACCATATATTTATACAATTAACATGTTAACATCATGTACATGCAATTAGACATCCTTTAACCACCTCTTGGTACACCTTTCCAACAAGTCAATTTTGGGCCACATTTTGGCTCTGATCAATCATGTAAGTAACTTCTCACCATATTAGAGTCACTTTGCAACTTATAAGAGTCACTTGCCATCATATAATGGTACAATTAACATGTTAACATCATGTACATGCAATTAGAAATCCTTTTATCACATGTCAGTGCCACATTCATACAGGTCAATTTTGGTCCACATTTTGGTTCTAATTAACCATGTAAGTCACTTTTCACCATATTAGAGTCACTTTGCACCTTATAAGAGTCACTTTCCACCATATATACAACAATTAACATGTTATCATCATATACATCCAATTTGACATCCTTTTACCACCTATTAATGCCACTTTCATACAAGTTAATTTTGTTCCACATTTTGGCTCTAATCAACAATGTAAGTCACTTTTCACCATATTAGAGTCACTTTGCACCCTATAAGGGTCACTTGCCACCATATATTTATACAATTAACATGTTAACATCATGTACATGCAATTAGACATCCTTTAACCACCTCTTGGTACCCCTTTCCAACAAGTCAATTTTGGGCCATATTTTGGCTCTAAGCAATCATGTAAGTGACTTCTCACCATATTAGAGTCACTTTGCACCTTATAATAGTCACTTACTATCATATATTGGTACAATTAACATGTTAACATCATGTATATGCAATTAGAAATCCTTTTACCACCTCTTAGTGCCACATTCATACAAGTCAATTTTGGTCCACATTTTGGTTTTATTAACCATGTAAGTCACTTTTCACCATATTAGAGTAACTTTGCTCCCTATAAGAGTCACATTCCAGCATATATACAACAATTAAAATATTAACATCATATACATCCAATTTGACATCCTTTTACCACCTCTTAGTTCCACTTTCATACTGGTCAATTTTGTTCCAAATTTGGTTCTAATCAACCATGTAAAGTCACTTTTCATTACATTAGAGTCACTTTGCACCTTATAAAAGTCACTTTCCACCATATATACAACAATTAACATGTTATCATCATATACATCCAATTTGACATCCTTTTACCACCTATTAATGCCACTTTCATACAAGTTAATTTTGTTCCACATTTTGGCTCTAATCAACAATGTAAGTCACTTTTCACCATATTAGAGTCACTTTGCACCCTATAAGGGTCACTTGCCACCATATATTTATACAATTAACATGTTAACATCATGTACATGCAATTAGACATCCTTTAACCACCTCTTGGTACCCCTTTCCAACAAGTCAATTTTGGGCCATATTTTGGCTCTAAGCAATCATGTAAGTGACTTCTCACCATATTAGAGTCACTTTGCACCTTATAATAGTCACTTACTATCATATATTGGTACAATTAACATGTTAACATCATGTATATGCAATTAGAAATCCTTTTTACCACCTCTTAGTGCCACATTCATACAAGTCAATTGTTGGTCCACATTTTGGTTTTATTAACCATGTAAGTCACTTTTCACCATATTAGAGTAACTTTGCTCCCTATAAGAGTCACATTCCAGCATATATACAACAATTAAAATATTAACATCATATACATCCAATTTGATATCCTTTTACCACCTCTTAGTTCCACTTTCATACTGGTCAATTTTGTTCCAAATTTGGTTCTAATCAACCATGTAAAGTCACTTTTCATTACATTAGAGTCACTTTGCACCTTATAAAAGTCACTTTCCACCATATATACAACAATTAACATGTTATCATCATATACATCCAATTTGACATCCTTTTACCACCTATTAATGCCACTTTCATACAAGTTAATTTTGTTCCACATTTTGGCTCTAATCAACCATGTAAGTCACTTTTCACCATATTAGAGTCAATTTGCACCCTATAAGGGTCACTTGCCACCATATATTTATACAATTAACATGTTAACATCATGTACATGCAATTAGACATCCTTAACCACCTCTTGGTACCCCTTTCCAACAAGTCAATTTTGGGCCACATTTTGGCTCTAATCAATCATGTAAGTGACTTCTCACCATATTAGAGTCACTTTGCACCTTATAAGAGTCACTTGCCATCATATAATGGTAAAATTACCATGTTAACATCATGGATATGCAATTAGAAATCCATTTACCACCTCTTAGTGCCACATTCATACAAGTCAATTTTGGTCCACATTTTGGTTTTATTAACCATGTAAGTCAGTTTTCACCATATTAGAGTAACTTTGCACCCTATAAGAGTCACATTCCAGCATATATACAACAATTAAAATATTAACATCATATACATCCAATTTGACATCCTTTTACCACCTATTAATGCCACTTTCATACAAGTTAATTTTGTTACACATTTTGGCTCTAATCAACCATGTAAGTAACTTTTCACCATATTAGAGTCACTTTTCACCCTATAAGAGTTACTTGCCACCATATATTGATACAATTAACATGTTAACATCATGTACATGCAATTAGACATCCTTTAACCACCTCTTGGTACCCCTTTCCAATAAGTCAATTTTGGGCCATATTTTGGCTCTAAACAATCATGTAAGTGACTTCTCACCATATTAGAGTCACTTTGCACCTTATAATAGTCACTTGCTATCATATATTGGTACAATTAACATGTTAACATCATGTATATGCAATTAGAAATCCATTTACCACCTCTTAGTGCCACATTCATACAAGTCAATTTTGGTCCACATTTTGGTTTTATTAACCATGTAAGTCAGTTTTTACCATATTAGAGTAACTTTGCAACCTATAAGAGTCACATTCCAGCATATATACAACAATTAAAATATTAACATCATATACATCCAATTTGACATCCTTTTACCACCTATTAATGCCATTTTCATACAAGTTAATTTTGTTACACATTTTGGCTCTAATCAACCATGTAAGTCACTTTTCACAATATTAGAGTCACTTTCCACCCTATAAGAGTCACTTGCCACCAAATATTTATACAATTAACATGTTAACATCATGTACATGCAATTAGACATCCTTTAACCACCTCTTGGTACCCCTTTCCAACAAGTCAATTTGGGCCACATTTTGGCTCTAATCAACCATGTAAGTCACTTTTCACCATATTAGAGTCAATTTGCACCCTATAAGGGTCACTTGCCACCATATATTTATACAATTAACATGTTAACATCATGTACATACAATTAGACATCCTTTACACCCCTCTTGGTACCCCTTTCCAACAAGTCAATTTTGGGCCACATTTGGCTCTAATCAATCATGTAAGTGACTTCTCACCATATTAGAGTCACTTGCACCTTATAAGAGTCCTTGCCATCATATAATGGTACAATTAACATGTTAACATCATGTACATGCAATTAGAAATCCTTTACCACATGTCAGTGCCACATTCATACAAGTCAATTTTGGTCCACATTTTGGTTCTAATTAACCATGTAAGTCACTTTTCACCATATTAGAGTCACTTTGCACCTTATAAGAGTCACTTTCCACCATATATACAACAATTAACATGTTATCATCATATACATCCAATTTGACATCCTTTACCACCTATTAATGCCACTTTCATACAAGTTAATTTTGTTCCACATTTTGGGCTCTAATCAACAATTGTAAGTCACTTTTCACCATATTAGAGTCACTTTGCCCCCTATAAGGGTCACTGCCACCATATATTTATACAATTAACATGTTAACATTCATGTACATGCAATTAGACATCCTTTAACCACCTCTTGGTACCCCTTTCCAACAAGTCAATTTTGGGCACATTTTGGCTCTAATCAATCATGTAAGTGACTTCTCACCATATTAGAGTTACTTTGCACCTTATAAGAGTCACTTGCCATCATATAATGGTAAAATTAACATGTTTAACATCATGTTCATGCAATTAGAAATCTTTTACCACCTCTTACTGCCACATTCATACAAGTCAATTTTGGTCCACATTTTGGTTCTAATTAACCATGTAAGTTACTTTTGACCATATTAGAGTAACTTTGCACCCTATAAGAGTCACATTCCAGCATATATACAACAATTAAAATATTAACATCATATACATCCAATTGACATCCTTTTACCACCTATTAATGCCACTTTCATACAAGTTAATTTTGTTACACATTTTGGCTCTAATCAACCATGTAAGTCAATTTTCACCATATAGAGTCACTTTGCACCCTATAAGAGCACTTGCCACCATAT
Source organism: Apium graveolens (assembly GCF_009905375.1). Lineage (NCBI taxonomy): Eukaryota > Viridiplantae > Streptophyta > Magnoliopsida > Apiales > Apiaceae > Apium > Apium graveolens. The sequence continues at coordinate 6,933 of NW_027417687.1, read as the reverse complement.
ATTTATACAATTAACATGTTAACATCATGTACATGCAATTAGACATCCTTTAACCACCTCTTGGTACCCCTTTTCCAACAAGTCAATTTTGGGCCACATTGTCTCTAATCAATCATGTAAGTGACTTCTCACCATATTAGAGTCACTTTGCACCTATAAGCGTCACTTGCCATCATATAATGGTACAATTAACCATGTTAACATCATGTACATGCAATTAGACATTCTTTTACCACCCCTTATTGCCACATTCATACAAGTCAATTTGGTCCACATTTTTGGTTCTAATTAACCATGTAAGTTACTTTTCACCATATTAGAGTAACTTTGCAACCCTAATAAGAGTCACATTCCAACATATATACAACAATTAAAATATTAACATCATATACATCCAATTTGAAATCCTTCTACCACCTATTAATGCCACTTTCATACAAGTTAATTTTGTTACACATTTTGGCTCTAATGAACTATGTAAGTCACTTTTCACCATATTAGAGTCACTTTGCACCCTATAAGAGTCACTTGCCACCATATATTTATACAATTAACATGTTAACATCAGGTACATGCAATTAGACATCCTTTAACCACCTCTTGGTACACCTTTCCAACAAGTCAATTTTGGGCCACATTTTGGCTCTGATCAATCATGTAAGTAACTTCTCACCATATTAGAGTCACTTTGCAACTTATAAGAGTCACTTGCCATCATATAATGGTACAATTAACATGTTAACATCATGTACATGCAATTAGAAATCCTTTTATCACATGTCAGTGCCACATTCATACAGGTCAATTTTGGTCCACATTTTGGTTCTAATTAACCATGTAAGTCACTTTTCACCATATTAGAGTCACTTTGCACCTTATAAGAGTCACTTTCCACCATATATACAACAATTAACATGTTATCATCATATACATCCAATTTGACATCCTTTTACCACCTATTAATGCCACTTTCATACAAGTTAATTTTGTTCCACATTTTGGCTCTAATCAACAATGTAAGTCACTTTTCACCATATTAGAGTCACTTTGCACCCTATAAGGGTCACTTGCCACCATATATTTATACAATTAACATGTTAACATCATGTACATGCAATTAGACATCCTTTAACCACCTCTTGGTACCCCTTTCCAACAAGTCAATTTTGGGCCATATTTTGGCTCTAAGCAATCATGTAAGTGACTTCTCACCATATTAGAGTCACTTTGCACCTTATAATAGTCACTTACTATCATATATTGGTACAATTAACATGTTAACATCATGTATATGCAATTAGAAATCCTTTTACCACCTCTTAGTTGCCACATTCATACAAGTCAATTTTGGTCCACATTTTGGTTTTATTAACCATGTAAGTCACTTTTCACCATATTAGAGTAACTTTGCTCCCTATAAGAGTCACATTCCAGCATATATACAACAATTAAAATATTAACATCATATACATCCAATTTGATATCCTTTTACCACCTCTTAGTTCCACTTTCATACTGGTCAATTTTGTTCCAAATTTGGTTCTAATCAACCATGTAAAGTCACTTTCATTACATTAGAGTCACTTTGCACCTTATAAAAGTCACTTTCCACCATATTTACAACAATTAACATGTTATCATCATATACATCCAATTTGACATCCTTTTACCACCTATTAATGCCACTTTCATACAAGTTAATTTTGTTCCACATTTTGGCTCTAATCAACCATGTAAGTCACTTTTCACCCTATTAGAGTCAATTTGCACCCTATAAGGGTCACTTGCCACCATATATTTATACAATTAACATGTTAACATCATGTACATGCAATTAGACATCCTTTAACCACCTCTTGGTACCCCTTTCCAACAAGTCAATTTGGGCCCATTTTGGCTCTAATCAATCATGTAGTGACTTCTCACCATATTAGAGTCACTTTGCACCTTATAAGAGTCACTTGCCATCATAATGGTAAATTACCATGTTAAACATCATGGATATGCAATTAGAAATCCATTTACCCCCTCTTAGTGCCAATTCATACAAGTCAATTTTGGTCCAATTTGTTTTATTAACCATGTAAGTCAGTTTTCACCATATTAGAGTAACTTTGCACCCTATAAGAGTCACATTCCAGCATATATACAACAATTAAATATTAACATCATATACATCCAATTTGACATCCTTTTACCACCTATTAAGGCCACTTTCATACAAGTTAATTTGTTACACATTTTGGCTCTAATCAACCATGTAAGTAACTTTTCACCATATTAGAGGTCACTTTTCACCCTATAAGAGTTACTTGCCACCATATATTGATACAATTAACCTGTTAACATCATGTACATGCAATTAGACATCCTTTAACCACCTCTTGGTACCCCTTTCCAATAAGTCAATTGTGGGACATATTTTTGCTCTAAACAATCATGTAAGTGACTTCTCACCCTATTAGCGTCACTTTGCACCTTATAATAGTCACTTGTATCATATATTGGTACAATTAACATGTTAACATCATGTATATGCAAGTAGAAACTCATTTACCACCTCTTAGTGCCACATTCATACAAGTCAATTGTGGTCCACATTTTGGTTTTATTAACATGTAAGTCAGTTTTTACCATTATTAGAGTAACTTTTGCAACCTATAAGAGTCACATTCCAGCATATATACAACAATTAAAATATTAACATCATATACATCCAATTTGACATCCATTTTACCACCTATTAATGCCTTTTCATACAAGTTAATTTTTGTTACACATTTTGGCTTAATCAACCATGTAAGTCCACTTTTCACCATTAATTAGAGTCACTTTCCACCCTATAAGAGTCACTGGCCACCAAATATTTATACAATTAACATGTTAACATCATGTACCTGCAATTAGACATCCTTTAACCACCTCTTGTGTACCCCTTTCCAACAAGTCAATTTTGGGCCACATTTTGGCTCTAATCAACCATGTAAGTCTTTTCACCATATTAGAGTCAATTTGCACCTATAAGGTCACTTGCCACTATATTATACAATTAACATGTTAACATCATGTACATGCAATTAGAATCCTTTACACACCTCTTGGTACCCCTTTCCAACAAGTCAATTTTGGGCCACATTTTGGCTCTAATCAATCATGTAAGTGACTTCTCACATATTAGAGCACTTTGCCCTTATAAGAGTCACTTGCCATCATATAATGGTACAATTAACATGTTAACATCATGTACATGCAATTAGAAATCCTTTTACCACATGTCAGTGCCACATTCATACAAGTCAATTTTGGTCCACATTTTGGTTCTAATTAACCAGTAAGTCACTTTTCACCATTAGAGTCACTTTGCACCTTATAAGAGTCACTTCCACCATATATACAACAATTAACATGTTATCATCATATACATCCAATTTGACTCCTTTACCACCTATTAATGCCACTTTCATACAAGTTAATTTTGTTCCACATTTTGGCTCTAATCAACATGTAAGTCACTTTTCACCATATTAGAGTCACTTTGCACCCTATAAGGGTCACTTGCCACCATATATTTATACAATTAACATGTTAAATCATGTACATGCAATTAGACATCCTTTAACCACCTCTTGGTACCCCTTTCCAACAAGTCAATTTTGGGCCATATTTTGGCTCTAAGCAATCATGTAAGTGACTTCTCACCATATTAGAGTCACTTTGCACCTTATAATAGTCACTTACTATATATTGGTACAATTAACATGTTAACATCATGTATATGCAATTAGAAATCCTTTTACCACTCTTAGTGCCCATTCATACAAGTCAATTTTGGTCCACATTTGGTTTTATTAACCATGTAAGTCACTTTTCACCATATTAGAGTAACTTTGCCCTATAAGAGTCACATTCCAGCATATATACAACAATTAAAATATTAACATCATATACATCCAATTTGATATCCTTTTACACCTCTTAGTTCCACTTTCATACTGGTCAATTTGTTCCAAATTTGGTTCTAATCAACCATGTAAAGTCACTTTCATTACATTAGAGTCACTTTGCACCTTATAAAGTCACTTTCCACCATATACAACAATTAACATGTTATCATCATATACATCCAATTTGACATCCTTTACCACCTATAATGCACTTTCATACAAGTTAATTTTGTTCCACATTTTGGCTCTAATCAACCATGTAAGTCACTTTTCACCATATTAGAGTCATTTGCACCCTATAAGGTCACTTGCCACCATATATTTACAATAACATGTTAACATCATGTACATGCAATTAGACATCCTTTAACCACCTCTTGGTACCCTTTCCAACAAGTCAATTTTGGGCCACATTTTGGCTCTAATCAATCATGTAAGTGACTTCTCACCATATTAGAGTCACTTTGCACCTTATAAGAGTCACTTGCATCATATAATGGTAAATTACCATGTTAACATCATGGATATGCAATTAGAAATCCATTTACCACCTCTTAGTGCCACATTCATACAAGTCAATTTTGGTCCACATTTTGGTTTTATTAACCATGTAAGTCAGTTTTCACCATATTAGAGTAACTTTGCACCCTATAAGAGTCACATTCCAGCATATATACAACAATTAAATATTAACATCTATACATCCAATTTGACATCCTTTTACCACCTATTAATGCCACTTTCATACAAGTTAATTTTGTTACACATTTTGGCTCTAATCAACCATGTAGTAACTTTTACCATATTAGAGTCACTTTTCACCTATAAGAGTACTTGCCACCATATATTGATACAATTAACATGTTAACATCATGTACATGCAATTAGACATCCTTTAACCACCTCTTGGTACCCCTTTCCAATAAGTCAATTTTGGGCCTTTTGGCTCTAAACAATCATGTAAGGACTTCTCACCATATTAGAGTCACTTTGCACCTTATAATAGTCACTTGCTATCATATATTGGTAAATTAACATGTTAACATCATGTATATGCAATTAGAAATCCATTTACCACCTCTTAGTGCCACATTCATACAAGTCAATTTTGGTCCACTTTGGTTTATTAACCATGTAAGACAGTTTTTACCATATTAGAGTAACTTTGCACCTATAAGAGCACATTCCAGCATATATACAACAATTAAAATATTAACATCATATACATCCAATTGACATCCTTTTACCACCTATTAATGCCATTTCATACAAGTTAATTTGTTACACATTTTGGCTCTAATCAACCATGTAAGTCACTTTTCACATATTAGAGTCACTTTCACCTATAAGAGTCACTTGCCACCAATTTATACAATTAACATGTTAACATCATGTACATGCAATTAGACATCCTTTAACCACCTCTGGTAACCCTTTCCAACAAGTCAATTTTGGGCCACATTTGGCTCTAATCAACCATGTAAGTCACTTTCACCATATTAGAGTCATTTGCACCTATAAGGGTCACTGCCACCATATTTATACAATTAACATGTTAACATCATGTACATACAATTAGACATCCTTTACACACCTCTGGTACCCCTTCCAACAAGTCAATTTTGGGCCACATTTTGGCTCTAATCAATCATGTAAGTGATTCTCATATTAGAGTCACTTTGCACCTTATAAGAGTCACTTGCCATCATATAATGGTACAATTAACATGTAACATCATGTACATGCAATTAGAACTCCTTTACCACATGTCAGTGCCACATTCATACAAGTCAATTTTGTCCACATTTTGGTTAATTAACCATGTAAGTCACTTTTCACCATATTAGAGTCACTTTGCACCTTTAAAAGTCACTTTCACATATATACAACAATTAAAATATTAACATCATATACATCCAATTTGACATCCTTTTACCACCTATTAATGCCACTTTAATGAAGTAATTTTGTTCACATTTTGGCTCTAATCAACCATGTAAGTCACTTTCACCATATTAGAGTCACTTTGCACCCTATAGGGTCACTTGCCATATATTTATACAATTACATGTTAACATCATGTACATGCAATTAGACATCCTTGAACCACCTCTTGGTACCCCTTTCCAAACAAGTCATTTTGGGCCATATTTTGGCTCTAAGCAATCATGGTAAGTGACTTCTCACATATTAGAGTCACTTTGCCCTTATAATAGTCACTTACTATCATATTGGTACAATAACATGTTGACATCATGTATATGCAATTAGAAATCCTTTTACCACCTCTTAGTGCACATTCATACAAGTCAATTTTGGTCCACATTTGGTTTATTAACCATGTAAGTCAGTTTTCACCATATTAGAGAAACTTTGCACCCTATAAGAGTCACATTCCGCATATATACAACAATTAAAATATTAAACATCATATACATCCAATTTGACATCCTTTTACACACTCTTAGTTCCACTTTCATACTGGTTAATTTTGTTCCAAATTTGGTCTAATCAAACATGTAAAGTCACTTTCATTACATTAGAGTCAGTTTGCACCTTATAAAAGTCACTTTCCACCATATATACAACAATTAACATGTTATCATCATATACATCCAATTTGACATCCTTTTACCACCTGTAATGCCACTTTCATACAAGTTAATTTTGGGCCACATTTTGGCTCTAATCAACCATGTAAGTCACTTTTCCCATATTAGAGTCATTTGCACCTATAAGTGCACTTGCCACCATCTATTTATACAATTAACATGTTAACATCATGTTACCAATTAGACATCCTTTAACACACCTCTTGGTACCCTTTCCAACAAGTCAATTTTGGGCCACATTTTGGCCTAATCAATCATGTAAGTGACTTCTCACCATATTAGAGTCACTTTGCACCTTATAAGAGTCACTTGCCATCATATAATGGTACAATTAAACATGTTAACATCATGTACATGCAATAGAAATCCTTTTACCA
>NW_027417686.1:0-34978 GCF_009905375.1 Apium graveolens | reverse complement strand
AATCAACCATGTAAGTCACTTTTCACCAATTAGAGTCAATTTGCAACACCTATAAGGGTCATTGCCACCATATATTTATACAATTAACATGTTAACATCATGTATTCAATTAAACATCCTTTAACCACCTCTTGGTACCCCCTTTCCAACAAGTCAATTTTGGGCACATTTGGCTCTAATCAATCATGTAAGTGACTTCTCACCATATTAGAGTCACTTTGCACCTTATAAAGACTTGCCATCATATATGGTAAAATTACATGTTAACATCATGGATCATGCAATTAGAAATCCATTTACCACCTCTTAGTGCCACATTCATAAAGTCAATTTTGGTCCACATTTTGGTTATTAACCGTAAGTCAGTTTTCACCAATTAGAGTAACTTTGCACCCTATAAGAGTCACATTCCAGCATATATACAACAATTAACATATTAACATCATATACATCCAATTTGACATCCTTTTACCACCTTAATGCCACTTTCATACAAGTTAATTTTGTTACACATTTTGGCTCTAATAAACCATGTAAGTAATTTTCAATATTAGAGTCACTTTGCACCCTATAAGGTTACTTGCCACCATATATTGATACAATTAACATGTTACATCATGTACATGCAATTAGACATCCTTTAACCACCTCTTGGTACCCTTTCCAATAAGTCAATTTTGGGCCATTTTGGCTCTAAGCAATCATGTAAGTGACTTCTCACCATATTAGAGTCACTTTGCACCTTATAATAGTCACTTGTATCATATATTGGTACAATTACATGTTAACATCATGTATATGCAATTAGAAATCCATTTACCACCTCTTAGTGCCACATTCATACAAGTCAATTTTGGTCCACATTTTGGTTTTATAACCATGTATGTCATTTTCACCATATTAGAGTAACTTTGCACCCTATAAGAGTCACATTCCAGCATATATACAACAATTAAAATATTAACATCATATACATCCAATTTGACATCCTTTTACCACCTATTAATGCCACTTTCATACAAGTTAATTTTGTTCCACATTTTGGCTCTAATCAACCATGTAAGTCACTTTTCACCATATTAGAGTCAATTTGCACCTATAGGGTCACTTGCCACCATATATTTATACAATTAACATGTTAACAGTCATGTACATGCAATTAGGCAGCCTTTAACCACCTCTTGGTACCCCTTTCCACAAGTCAATTTGGGCCACATTTTGGCTCTAATCAATCTCTCACCATATTAGAGTCACTTTGCACCTTATAAGAGTCACTTGCCATCAATATAATGGTAAAATTACCATTTTTAACCATCATGGATATGCAATTAGAAATCCATTTACCACCTCTTAGTGCCCATTCATACAAGTCAATTTGGTCCACATTTTGGTTTTATTAACCATGTAAGTCAGTTTCACCATATTAGAGTAACTTTGCACCTGATAAGAGTCACATTCCCAGTATATTAACAAAATTAAATATAACATCCTATACATCCAATTTGACATCCTTTTACCACCTATTATGCCACTTTCATACAAGTTAATTTTGTTACACATTTTGGCTCTAACTCAACCATGTTAAGTAACTTTTCACCATATTAGAGTCACTTTTCACCCTAGAAGAGTTACTTGCCACCATATATTGATACAATAACATGTTAACATCAGTACATGCAATTAGACATCCTTTAACCACCTCTTGGTACCCTTTCCAATAAGCTCAATTTTGGGCCATATTTTGGCTCTAAACAATCATGTAAGTGACTTCTCACCATATTAGAGTCACTTTGCACCTTATAATAGTCACTTGCTATTCATATATTGGTACAATTAACATGTTAACATCAGTATATGCAATTAGAAATCCATTTTACCACCTCTTAGTGCCCACATTCATACAAGGTCAATTTTGGTCTACATTTGGTTTTATTAACCATGTCAGTCAGTTTTACCATATTAGAGTAACTTTGCACCCTATAAGAGTCACATTCAAGCATATATACAACAATTAAAATATTAACATCATATACATCCAATTTGACATCCTTTTACCACCTATTAATGTCCATTTTCATACAAGTAATTTTGTTACACATTTTGGCTTCTAATCAACCATGTAAGTCACTTTTCAATATTAGAGTCACTTTCCACCCTATAAGAGTCACTTGCCACCAATATTATATACAATTAACATGTTACCATCATGTACATGCAATTAGACATCCTTTAACCACCTCTTGGTACCCCTTTCCAACAAGTCAATTTTGGGCCACATTTTGGCTCTAATCAACCATGTAAGTCACTTTTCACCATATTAGAGTCAATTTGCACCCTATAAGGGTCACTTGCCACCATATATTTATACAATTAACATGTTAACATCATGTACATACAATTAGACATCCTTTACACCCCTCTTGGTACCCCTTTCCAACAAGTCAATTTTGGGCCACATTTTGGCTCTAATCAATCATGTAAGTGACTTCTCACCATATTAGAGTCACTTTGCACCTTATAAGAGTCACTTGCCATCATATAATGGTACAATTAACATGTTAACATCATGTACATGCAATTAGAAATCCTTTTACCACATGTCAGTGCCACATTCATACAAGTCAATTTTGGTCCACATTTTGGTTCTAATTAACCATGTAAGTCACTTTTCACCATATTAGAGTCACTTTGCACCTTATAAAGTCACTTTCCACCATATATACAACAATTAACATGTTATCATCATATACATCCAATTTGACATCCTTTTACCACCTATTAATGCCACTTTCATACAAGTTAATTTTGTTCCACATTTTGGCTCTAATCAACCATGTAAGTCACTTTTCACCATATTAGAGTCACTTTGCACCCTATAAGGTCACTTGCCACCATATATTTATACAATTAACATGTTAACATCATGTACATGCAATTAGACATCCTTTAACCACCTCTTGGTACCCCTTTCCAACAAGTCAATTTTGGGCCATATTTGGCTCTAAGCAATCATGTAAGTGACTTCTCACCATATTAGAGTCACTTTGCACCTTATAATAGTCACTTACTATATATATTGGTACAATTAACATGTTAACATCATGTATATGCAATTAGAATCCTTTTACCACCTCTTAGTGCCACATTCATACAAGTCAATTTTGGTCCACATTTTGGTTTTATTAACCATGTAAGTCATTTTCACCATATTAGAGTAACTTTGCACCCTATAAGAGTCACATTCCAGCATATATACAACAATTAAATATTAACATCATATACATCCAATTTGACATCCTTTACCACCTCTTAGTTCCACTTTCATACGGTCAATTTTGTTCCAAATTTGGTTCTAATCAACCATGTAAAGTCACTTTTCATTACATTAGAGTCATTTGCACCTTATAAAGTCACTTTCCACCATATATACAACAATTAACATGTTATCATCATATACATCCAATTTGACATCCTTTTACCACCTATTAATGCCACTTTCATACAAGTTAATTTTGCCACATTTTGGCTCTAATCAACCATGTAAGTCACTTTTCACCATATTAGAGTCAATTTGCACCCTATAAGGGTCACTTGCCACCATATATTTATACAATTAACATGTTAACATCATGTACATGCAATTAGACATCCTTTAACCACCTCTTGGTACCCCTTTCCAACAAGTCAATTTTGGGCCACATTTTGGCTCTAATCAATCATGTAAGTGACTTCTCACCATATTAGAGTCACTTTGCACCTTATAATAGTCAATTACCATCATATATTGGTACAATTAACATGTTAACATCATGTACATGCAATTAGAAATCCTTTTACCACCTCGTAGTGCCACATTCATACAAGTCAATTTTGGTCCACATTTTGGTTTCTAATTAACCATGTAAGTCACTTTTCACCATATTAGAGTAACTTTGCACCTATAAGAGTCACATTCCAGCATATATACAACAATTAAAATATTAACATCATATACATCCATTTGACATCCTTTTACCACCTATTAATGCCACTTTCATACAAGTTAATTTTGTTCCACATTTTGGCTCTAATCAACCATGTAAGTCACTTTTCACCATATTAGAGTCACTTTTGCACCCTATAAGGGTCACTTGCCACCATATATTTATACAATTAACATGTTAACATCATGTACATGCAATTAGACATCCTTTAACCACCTCTTGGTACCCCTTTCCAACAAGTCAATTTTGGGCCATATTTTGGCTCTAAGCAATCATGTAAGTGACTTCTCACCATATTAGAGTCACTTTGCACCTTATAATAGTCACTTACTATCATATATTGGTACAATTAACATGTTGACATCATGTATATGCAATTAGAAATCCTTTTACCACCTCTTAGTGCCACATTCATACAAGTCAATTTTGGTCCACATTTTGGTTTATTAACCATGTAAGTCACTTTTCACCATATTAGAGTAACTTTGCACCCTATAAGAGTCACATTCCAGCATATATACAACAATTAAAATATTAACATCATATACATCCAATTTGACATCCTTTTACCACCTCTTAGTTCCACTTTCATACTGGTCAATTTTGTTCCAAATTTGGTTCTAATCAACCATGTAAAGTCACTTTTCATTACATTAGAGTCAGTTTGCACCTTATAAAGTCACTTTCCACCATATATACAACAATTAACATGTTATCATCATATACATCCAATTTGACATCCTTTTACCCACCTATTAATGCCACTTTCATACAAGTTAATTTTGTTCCACATTTTGGCTCTAATCAACCATGTAAGTCACTTTTCACCATATTAGAGTCAATTTGCACCCTATAAGGGTCACTTGCCACCATATATTTATACAATTAACATGTTAACATCATGTACATGCAATTAGACATCCTTAACCACCTCTTGGTACCCCTTTCCAACAAGTCAATTTTGGGCCACATTTGGCTCTAATCAATCATGTAAGTGACTTCTCACCATATTAGAGTCACTTTGCACCTTATAAGAGTCACTTGCCATCATATAATGGTAAAATTACCATGTTAACATCATGGACTATGCAATTAGAAATCCATTTACCACCTCTTAGTGCCACATTCATACAAGTCAATTTTGGTCCACATTTTGGTTCTAATTAACCATGTAAGTCACGTTTTCACCATATTAGAGTAACTTTGCACCTATAAGAGTCACATTCCAGCATATATACAACAATTAAAATATTAACATCATATACATCCAATTTGGACATCCTTTTACCACCTATTAATGCCACTTTCATACAAGTTAATTTTGTTACACATTTTGGCTCTAATCAACCATGTAAGTCACTTTTCACCATATTAGAGTCACTTTTCACCCTATAAGAGGTCACTTGCCACCATATATTGATACAATTAACATGTTAACATCATGTACATGCAATTAGACATCCTTTAACCACCTCTTGGTACCCCTTTCCAACAAGTCAATTTTGGGCCATATTTTGGCTCTAAGCAATCATGTAAGTGACTTCTCACCATATTAGAGTCACTTTGCACCTTATAATAGTCACTTACTATCATATATTGGTACAATTAACATGTTGACATCATGTATATGCAATTAGAAATCCTTTTACCACTCTTAGTGCCACATTCATACAAGTCAATTTGGTCCACATTTTGGTTTTATTAACCATGTAAGTCAGTTTTCACCATATTAGAGTAACTTTGCACCCTATAAGAGTCACATTCCAGCATATATACAACAATTAAAATATTAACATCATATACATCCAATTTGACATCCTTTTACCACCTCTTAGTTCCACTTTCATACTGGTCAATTTTGTTCCAAATTTGGTTCTAATCAACCATGTAAAGTCACTTTTCATTACATTAGAGTCAGTTTGCACCTTATAAAAGTCACTTTCCACCATATATACAACAATTAACATGTTATCATCATATACATCCAATTTGACATCCTTTTACCACCTATTAATGCCACTTCATACAAGTTAATTTTGGGCCACATTTTGGCTCTAATCAACCATGTAAGTCACTTTTCACCATATTAGAGTCAATTTGCACCCTATAAGGGTCACTTGCCAACATATATTTATACAATTAACATGTTAACATCATGTACATACAATTAGACATCCTTTACACACCTCTTGGTACCCCTTTCCAACAAGTCAATTTTGGGCCACATTTTGGCTCTAATCAATCATGTAAGTGACTTCTCACCATATTAGAGTCACTTTGCACCTTATAAGAGTCACTTGCCATCATATAATGGTACAATTAACATGTTAACATCATGTACATGCAATTAGAAATCCTTTTACCACATGTCAGTGCCACATTCATACAAGTCAATTTTGGTCCACATTTTGGTTCTAATTAACCATGTAAGTCACTTTTCACCATATTAGAGTCACTTTGCACCTTATAAGAGTCACTTTCCACCATATATACAACAATTAACATGTTATCATCATATACATCCAATTTGACATCCTTTTACCACCTATTAATGCCACTTTCATACAAGTTAATTTTGTTCCACATTTTGGCTCTAATCAACCATGTAAGTCACTTTTCACCATATTAGAGTCACTTTGCACCCTATAAGGGTCACTTGCCACCATATATTTATACAATTAACATGTTAACATCATGTACATGCAATTAGACATCCTTTAACCACCTCTTGGTACCCCTTTCCAACAAGTCAATTTTGGGCCATATTTTGGCTCTAAGCAATCATGTAAGTGACTTCTCACCATATTAGAGTCACTTTGCACCTTATAATAGTCACTTACTATCATATATTGGTACAATTAACATGTTGACATCATGTATATGCAATTAGAAATCCTTTACCACCTCTTAGTGCCACATTCATACAAGTCAATTTTGGTCCACATTTTGGTTTTATTAACCATGTAAGTCAGTTTTCACCATATTAGAGTAACTTTGCACCCTATAAGAGTCACATTCCAGCATATATACAACAATTAAAATATTAACATCATATACATCCAATTTGACATCCTTTTACCACCTCTTAGTTCCACTTTCATACTGGTCAATTTTGTTCCAAATTTGGTTCTAATCAACCATGTAAAGTCACTTTTCATTACATTAGAGTCAGTTTGCACCTTATAAAAGTCACTTTCCACCATATATACAACAATTAACATGTTATCATCATATACATCCAATTTGACATCCTTTTACCACCTATTAATGCCACTTTCATACAAGTTAATTTTGGAACACATTTTGGCTCTAATCAACCATGTAAGTCACTTTTCACCATATTAGAGTCAATTTGCACCCTATAAGGGTCACTTGCCACCATATATTTATACAATTAACATGTTAACATCATGTACATGACAATTAGACATCCTTTACACACCTCTTGGTACCCCTTTCCAACAAGTCAATTTTGGGCCACATTTTGGCTCTAATCAATCATGTAAGTGACTTCTCACCATATTAGAGTCACTTTGCACCTTATAAGAGTCACTTGCCATCATATAATGGTACAATTAACATGTTAACATCATGTACATGCAATTAGAAATCCTTTTACCACATTCAGTTGCCACATTCATACAAGGTCAATTTTGGTCCACATTTTGGTTCTAATTAACCATGTAAGTCACTTTTCACCATATTAGAGTCACTTTGCACCTTATAAGAGTCACTTTCCACCATATATACAACAATTAACATGTTATCATCATATACATCCAATTTGACATCCTTTTACCACCTATTAATGCCACTTTCATACAAGTTAATTTTGTTCCACATTTTGGCTCTAATCAACCATGTAAGTCACTTTTCACCATATTAGAGTCACTTTGCACCCTATAAGGGTCACTTGCCACCATATATTTATACAATTAACATGTTAACATCATGTACATGCAATTAGACATCCTTTAACCACCTCTTGGTACCCCTTTCCAACAAGTCAATTTTGGGCCATATTTTGGCTCTAAGCAATCATGTAAGTGACTTCTCACCATATTAGAGTCACTTTGCACCTTATAATAGTCACTTACTATCATATATTGGTACAATTAACATGTTGACATCATGTATATGCAATTAGAAATCCTTTTACCACCTCTTAGTGCCACATTCATACAAGTCAATTTTGGTCCACATTTTGGTTTTATTAACCATGTAAGTCACTTTTCACCATATTAGAGTAACTTTGCACCCTATAAGAGTCACATTCCAGCATATATACAACAATTAAAATATTAACATCATATACATCCAATTGACATCCTTTTACCACCTCTTAGTTCCACTTTTCATACTGGTCAATTTTGTTCCAAATTTGGTTCTAATCAAACCATGTAAAGTCACTTTTCATTACATTAGAGTCAGTTTGCACCTTATAAAAGTCACTTTCCACCATATATACAAACAATTAACATGTTATCATCATATACATCCAATTTGACATCCTTTTACCACCTATTAATGCCACTTTCATACAAGTTAATTTGGTTCCACATTTTGGCTCTAATCAACCATGTAAGTCACTTTTCACCATATTAGAGTCAATTTGCACCCTATAAGGGTCACTTGCCACCATATATTTATACAATTAACATGTTAACATCATGTACATGCAATTAGACATCCTTTAACCACCTCTTGGTACCCCTTTCCAACAAGTCAATTTTGGGCCACATTTTGGCTCTAATCAATCATGTAAGTGACTTCTCACCATATTAGAGTCACTTTGCACCTTATAAGAGTCACTTGCCATCATATAATGGTAAAATTACCATGTTAACATCATGGATATGCAATTAGAAATCCATTTACCACCTCTTAGTGCCACATTCATACAAGTCAATTTTGGTCCACATTTTGGTTTTATTAACCATGTAAGTCAGTTTTCACCATATTAGAGTAACTTTGCACCCTATAAGAGTCACATTCCAGCATATATACAACAATTAAAATATTAACATCATATACATCCAATTTGACATCCTTTTACCACCTATTAATGCCACTTTCATACAAGTTAATTTTGTTACACATTTTGGCTCTAATAAACCATGTAAGTAACTTTTCACCATATTAGAGTCACTTTTCACCCTATAAGAGTTACTTGCCACCATATATTGATACAATTAACATGTTAACATCATGTACATGCAATTAGACATCCTTTAACCACCTCTTGGTACCCCTTTCCAATAAGTCAATTTTGGGCCATATTTTGGCTCTAAGCAATCATGTAAGTGACTTCTCACCATATTAGAGTCACTTTGCACCTTATAATAGTCACTTACTATCATATATTGGTACAATTAACATGTTGACATCATGTATATGCAATTAGAAATCCTTTTACCACGTCTTAGTGCCACATTCATACAAGTCAATTTTGGTCCACATTTTGGTTTTATTAACCATGTAAGTCAGTTTTCACCATATTAGAGTAACTTTGCACCCTATAAGAGTCACATTCCAGCATATATACAACAATTAAAATATTAACATCATATACATCCAATTTGACATCCTTTTACCACCTCTTAGTTCCACTTTCATACTGGTCAATTTTGTTCCAAATTTGGTTCTAATCAACCATGTAAAGTCACTTTTCATTACATTAGAGTCAGTTTGCACCTTATAAAAGTCACTTTCCACCATATATACAACAATTAACATGTTATCATCATATACATCCAATTTGACATCCTTTTACCACCTATTAATGCCACTTTCATACAAGTTAATTTTGGGCCACATTTTGGCTCTAATCAACCATGTAAGTCACTTTTCACCATATTAGAGTCAATTTGCACCCTATAAGGGTCACTTGCCAACATATATTTATACAATTAACATGTTAACATCATGTACATACAATTAGACATCCTTTACACACCTCTTGGTACCCCTTTCCAACAAGTCAATTTTGGGCCACATTTTGGCTCTAATCAATCATGTAAGTGACTTCTCACCATATTAGAGTCACTTTGCACCTTATAAGAGTCACTTGCCATCATATAATGGTACAATTAACATGTTAACATCATGTACATGCAATTAGAAATCCTTTTACCACATGTCAGTGCCACATTCATACAGGTCAATTTTGGTCCACATTTTGGTTCTAATTAACCATGTAAGTCACTTTTCACCATATTAGAGTCACTTTGCACCTTATAAGAGTCACTTTCCACCATATATACAACAATTAACATGTTATCATCATATAAATCCAATTTGACATCCTTTTACCACCTATTAATGCCACTTTCATACAAGTTAATTTTGTTCCACATTTTGGCTCTAATCAACCATGTAAGTCACTTTTCACCATATTAGAGTCACTTTGCACCCTATAAGGGTCACTTGCCACCATATATTTATACAATTAACATGTTAACATCATGTACATGCAATTAGACATCCTTTAACCACCTCTTGGTACCCCCTTTCCAACAAGTCAATTTTGGGCCATATTTTGGCTCTAAGCAATCATGTAAGTGACTTCTCACCATATTAGAGTCACTTTGCACCTTATAATAGTCACTTACTATCATATATTGGTACAATTAACATGTTGACATCATGTATATGCAATTAGAAATCCTTTTACCACCTCTTAGTGCCACATTCATACAAGTCAATTTTGGTCCACATTTTGGTTTTATTAACCATGTAAGTCACTTTTCACCATATTAGAGTAACTTTGCACCCTATAAGAGTCACATTCCAGCATATATACAACAATTAAAATATTAACATCATATACATCCAATTTGACATCCTTTTACCACCTCTTAGTTCCACTTTCATACTGGTCAATTTTGTTCCAAATTTGGTTCTAATCAACCATGTAAAGTCACTTTTCATTACATTAGAGTCAGTTTGCACCTTATAAAAGTCACTTTCCACCATATATACAACAATTAACATGTTATCATCATATACATCCAATTTGACATCCTTTTACCACCTATTAATGCCACTTTCATACAAGTTAATTTTGTTCCACATTTTGGCTCTAATCAACCATGTAAGTCACTTTTCACCATATTAGAGTCAATTTGCACCCTATAAGGGTCACTTGCCACCATATATTTATACAATTAACATGTTAACATCATGTACATACAATTAGACATCCTTTAACCACCTCTTGGTACCCCTTTCCAACAAGTCAATTTTGGGCCACATTTGGCTCTAATCAATCATGTAAGTGACTTCTCACCATATTAGAGTCACTTTGCACCTTATAAGAGTCACTTGCCATCATATAATGGTAAAATTACCATGTTAACATCATGATATGCAATTAGAAATCCATTTTACCACCTCTTAGTGCCACATTCATACAAGTCAATTTTGGTCCACATTTTGGTTTTATTAACCATGTAAGTCACTTTTCACCATATTAGAGTAACTTTGCACCCTATAAGAGTCACATTCCAGCATATATACAACAATTAAAATATTAACATCATATACATCCAATTTGACATCCTTTTACCACCTATTAATGAAACTTTCATACAAGTTAATTTTGTTACACATTTTGGCTCTAATCAACCATGTAAGTCACTTTTCACCATATTATAGTCAGTTTGCACCCTATAAGAGTTACTTGCCACCATATATTGATACAATTAACATGTTAACATCATGTACATGCAATTAGACATCCTTTAACCACCTCTTGCTACCCCTTTCCAAAAGTCAATTTTGGGCCATATTTTGGCTCTAATCAATCATGTAAGTGACTTCTCACCATATTAGAGTCACTTTGTACCTTATAATAGTCACTTACTATCATATATTGGTACAATTAACATGTTGACATCATGTATATGCAATTAGAAATCCTTTTACCACGTCTTAGTGCCACATTCATACAAGTCAATTTTGGTCCACATTTTGGTTTTATTAACCATGTAAGTCAGTTTTCACCATATTAGAGTAACTTTGCACCCTATAAGAGTCACATTCCAGCATATATACAACAATTAAAATATTAACATCATATACATCCAATTTGACATCCTTTTACCACCTCTTAGTTCCACTTTCATACTGGTCAATTTTGTTCCAAATTTGGTTCTAATCAACCATGTAAAGTCACTTTTCATTACATTAGAGTCAGTTTGCACCTTATAAAAGTCACTTTCCACCATATATACAACAATTAACATGTTATCATCATATACATCCAATTGACATCCTTTTACCACCTATTAATGCCACTTTCATACAAGTTAATTTGGGCCACATTTTGGCTCTAATCAACCATGTAAGTCACTTTTCACCATATTAGAGTCAATTTGCACCCTATAAGGGTCACTTGCCACATATATTTATACAATTAACATGTTAACATCATGTACATACAATTAGACATCCTTTACACACCTCTTGGTACCCCTTTCCAACAAGTCAATTTTGGGCCACATTTTGGCTCTAATCAATCATGTAAGTGACTTCTCACCATATTAGAGTCACTTTGCACCTTATAAGAGTCACTTGCCATCATATAATGGTACAATTAACATGTTAACATCATGTACATGCAATTAGAAATCCTTTTACCACATGTCAGTGCCACATTCATACAGGTCAATTTTGGTCCACATTTTGGTTCTAATTAACCATGTAAGTCACTTTTCACCATATTAGAGTCACTTTGCACCTTATAAGAGTCACTTTCCACCATATATACAACAATTAACATGTTATCATCATATACATCCAATTTGACATCCTTTTACCACCTATTAATGCCACTTTCATACAAGTTAATTTTGTTCCACATTTTGGCTCTAATCAACCATGTAAGTCACTTTTCACCATATTAGAGTCACTTTGCACCCTATAAGGGTCACTTGCCACCATATATTTATACAATTAACATGTTAACATCATGTACATGACAATTAGACATCCTTTAACCACCTCTTGGTACCCCTTTCCAACAAGTCAATTTTGGGCCACTATTTTGGCTCTAAGCAATCATGTAAGTGACTTCTCACCATATTAGAGTCACTTTGCACCTTATAATAGTCACTTCCATCATATATGGTACAATTACCATGTTCACATCATGTATATGCAATTAGAAATCCATTTACCACCTCTTAGTGCCACATTCATACAAGTCAATTTTGGTCCACATTTTGGTTTATTAACCATGTAAGTCAGTTTTCACCATATTAGAGTAACTTTGCACCCTATAAGAGTCACATTCCAGCATATATACAACAATTAAAATATTAACATCATATACATCCAATTGACATCCTTTTACCACCTATTAATGCCACTTTCATACAAGTTAATTTTGTTACACATTTTGGCTCTAATAAACCATGTAAGTAACTTTTCACCATATTAGAGTCACTTTTCACCCTATAAGAGTTACTTGCCACCATATATTGATACAATTAACATGTTAACATCATGTACATGCAATTAGACATCCTTTAACCACCTCTTGGTACCCCTTTCCAATAAGTCAATTTTGGGCCATATTTGGCTCTAAGCAATCATGTAAGTGACTTCTCACCATATTAGAGTCACTTTGCACCTTATAATAGTCACTTACTATCATATATTGGTACAATTAACATGTTGACATCATGTATATGCAATTAGAAAATCCTTTACCACGTCTTAGTGCCACATTCATACAAGTCAATTTTGGTCCACATTTTGGTTTTATTAACCATGTAAGTCAGTTTCACCATATTAGAGTAACTTTGCACCCTATAATAGTCACATTCCGCAGATATACAACAATTAAAATATTAACATCATATACATCCAATTTGACATCCTTTTACCACCTCTTAGTTCCACTTTCATACTGGTCAATTTTGTTCCAAATTTGGTTCTAATCAACCATGTAAAGTCACTTTGTCATTACATTAGAGTCAGTTTGCACCTTATAAAAGTCACTTTCCACCATATATACAACAAGTAACATGTTATCATCATATACATCCAATTTGACATCCTTTTACCACCTATTATGCCACTTTCATACAAGTTAATTTTGGGCCACATTTTGGCTCTAATCAACCATGTAAGTCACTTTCACCATATTAGAGTCAATTTGCACCCTATAAGGGTCACTTGCCAACATATATTTATACAATTAACATGTTAACATCATGTACATACAATTAGACATCCTTTACACACCTCTTGGTACCCCTTCCAACAAGTCAATTTTGGGCCACATTTTGGCTCTAATCAATCATGTAAGTGACTTCTCACCATATTAGAGTCACTTTGCACCTTATAATAGTCACTTACCATCATATATTGGTACAATTAACATGTTAACATCATGTACATGCAATTAGAAATCCTTTTACCACATGTCAGTGCCACATTCATACAGGTCAATTTTGGTCCACATTTTGGTTCTAATTAACCATGTAAGTCACTTTTCACCATATTAGAGTCACTTTGCACCTTATAAGAGTCACTTTCCACCATATATACAACAATTAACATGTTATCATCATATACATCCAATTTGACATCCTTTTACCACCTATTAATGCCACTTTCATACAAGTTAATTTTGTTCCACATTTTGGCTCTAATCAACCATGTAAGTCACTTTTCACCATATTAGAGTCAATTTGCACCCTATAAGGGTCACTTGCCACCATATATTTATACAATTAACATGTTAACATCATGTACATACAATTAGACATCCTTTAACCACCTCTTGGTACCCCTTTCCAACAAGTCAATTTTGGGCCACATTTTGGCTCTAAGCAATCATGTAAGTGACTTCTCACCATATTAGAGTCACTTTGCACCTTATAATAGTCACTTACTATCATATATTGGTACAATTAACATGTTGACATCATGTATATGCAATTAGAAATCCTTTTACCACGTCTTAGTGCCACATTCATACAAGTCAATTTTGGTCCACATTTTGGTTTTATTAACCATGTAAGTCAGTTTTCACCATATTAGAGTAACTTTGCACCCTATAAGAGTCACATTCCAGCATATATACAACAATTAAAATATTAACATCATATACATCCAATTTGACATCCTTTTACCACCTCTTAGTTCCACTTTCATACTGGTCAATTTTGTTCCAAATTTGGTTCTAATCAACCATGTAAAGTCACTTTTCATTACATTAGAGTCAGTTTGCACCTTATAAAAGTCACTTTCCACCATATATACAACAATTAACATGTTATCATCATATACATCCAATTTGACATCCTTTTACCACCTATTAATGCCACTTTCATACAAGTTAATTTTGGGCCACATTTTGGCTCTAATCAACCATGTAAGTCACTTTTCACCATATTAGAGTCAATTTGCACCCTATAAGGGTCACTTGCCAACATATATTTATACAATTAACATGTTAACATCATGTACATACAATTAGACATCCTTTACACACCTCTTGGTACCCCTTTCCAACAAGTCAATTTTGGGCCACATTTTGGCTCTAATCAATCATGTAAGTGACTTCTCACCATATTAGAGTCACTTTGCACCTTATAAGAGTCACTTGCCATCATATAATGGTACAATTAACATGTTAACATCATGTACATGCAATTAGAAATCCTTTTACCACATGTCAGTGCCACATTCATACAGGTCAATTTTGGTCCACATTTTGGTTCTAATTAACCATGTAAGTCACTTTTCACCATATTAGAGTCACTTTGCACCTTATAAGAGTCACTTTCCACCATATATACAACAATTAACATGTTATCATCATATAAATCCAATTTGACATCCTTTTACCACCTATTAATGCCACTTTCATACAAGTTAATTTTGTTCCACATTTTGGCTCTAATCAACCATGTAAGTCACTTTTCACCATATTAGAGTCACTTTGCACCCTATAAGGGTCACTTGCCACCATATATTTATACAATTAACATGTTAACATCATGTACATGCAATTAGACATCCTTTAACCACCTCTTGGTACCCCTTTCCAACAAGTCAATTTTGGGCCATATTTTGGCTCTAAGCAATCATGTAAGTGACTTCTCACCATATTAGAGTCACTTTGCACCTTATAATAGTCACTTACTATCATATATTGGTACAATTAACATGTTGACATCATGTATATGCAATTAGAAATCCTTTTACCACCTCTTAGTGCCACATTCATACAAGTCAATTTTGGTCCACATTTTGGTTTTATTAACCATGTAAGTCAGTTTTCACCATATTAGAGTAACTTTGCACCCTATAAGAGTCACATTCCAGCATATATACAACAATTAAAATATTAACATCATATACATCCAATTTGACATCCTTTTACCACCTATTAATGCCACTTTCATACAAGTTAATTTTTTACACATTTTGGCTCTAATAAACCATGTAAGTAACTTTTCACCATATTAGAGTCACTTTTCACCCTATAAGAGTTACTTGCCACCATATATTGATACAATTAACATGTTAACATCATGTACATGCAATTAGACATCCTTTAACCACCTCTTGGTACCCCTTTCCAACAAGTCAATTTTGGGCCACATTTTGGCTCTAATCAACCATGTAAGTCACTTTTCACCATATTAGAGTCAATTTGCACCCTATAAGGGTCACTTGCCACCATATATTTATACAATTAACATGTTAACATCATGTACATACAATTAGACATCCTTTAACCACCTCTTGGTACCCCTTTCCAACAAGTCAATTTTGGGCCACATTTTGGCTCTAATCAATCATGTAAGTGACTTCTCACCATATTAGAGTCACTGTGCACCTTATAAGAGTCACTTGCCATCATATAATGATACAATTAACATGTTAACATCATGTACATGCAATTAGAAATCCTTTTACCACATGTCAGTGCCACATTCATACAAGTCAATTTTGGTCCACATTTTGGTTCTAATTAACCATGTAAGTCACTTTTCACCATATTAGAGTCACTTTGCACCTTATAAGAGTCGCTTTCCACCATATATACAACAATTAACATGTTATCATCATATACATCCAATTTGACATCCTTTTACCACCTATTAATGCCACTTTCATACAAGTTAATTTTGTTCCACATTTTGGCTCTAATCAACCATGTAAGTCACTTTTCACCATATTAGAGTCACTTTGCACCCTATAAGGGTCACTTACCGCCATATATTTATACAATTTATATGTTAACATCATGTACATTTAATTAGACATCCTTTAACCACCTCTTGGTACCCCTTTCCAACAAGTCAATTTTGGGCCATATTTTGGCTCTAAGCAATCATGTAAGTGACTTCTCACCATATTAGAGTCACTTTGCACCTTATAATAGTCACTTACTATCATATGTTGGTACAATTAATATGTTAACATCATGTATATGCAATTAGATTACCTTTTACCACCTCTTAGTGCCACATTCATACAAGTCAATTTTGGTCCACATTTTGGTTTTATTAACCATGTAAGTCACTTTTCACCATATTAGAGTAACTTTGCACCCTATAAGAGTCACATTCCTGCATATATACAACAATTAAAATATTAACATCATATACATCCAATTTGACATCCTTTTACCACCTCTTAGTTCCACTTTCATACAGGTCAATTTTGTTCCAAATTTGGTTCTAATCAACCATGTAAAGACTTTGCACCTTATAAGAGTCACTTTCCACCATATATACAACAATTAACATGTTATCATCATATACATCCAATTTGACATCCTTTTACCACCTATTAATGCCACTTTCATACAAGTTAATTTTGTTCCACATTTTGGCTCTAATCAATCATGTAAGTCAATTTTCACCATATTAGAGTCAATTTGCACCCTATAAGGGTCACTTGCCACCATATATTTATACAATTAACATGTTAACATCATGTACATGCAATTAGACATCTTTTAACCACCTCTTGGTACCCCTTTCCAACAAGTCAATTTTGGGCCACATTTTTGCTCTAATCAATCATGTAAGTGACTTCTCACCATATTAGAGTCACTTTGCACCTTATAAGAGTCACTTGCCATCATATAATGGTAAAATTACCATGTTAACATCATGTACATGCAATTAGAAATCCTTTTACCACCTCTTATTGCCACATTCATACAAGTCAGTTTTGGTCCTCATTTTGGTTCTAATTAACCATGTAAGTTACTTTTCACAATATTAGAGTAATTTTGCACCCTATAAGAGTCACATTCCAGCATATATACAACAATTAAAATATTAACATCATATACATCCTATTTGACATCCTTTTACCACGTATTAATGCCACTTTCATACAAGTTAATTTTGTTACACATTTTGGCTCTACTCAACCATGTAAGTAACTTTTCACCATATTAGAGTCACTTTTCACCCTATAAGAGTTACTTGCCACCATATATTGATACAATTAATATGTTAACATCATGTACATGCAATTATACATCCTTTAACCACCTCTTGGTACCCCTTTCCAACAAGTCAATTTTGGGCCATATTTTGGCTCTAAGCAATCATGTAAGTGACTTCTCACCATATTAGAATCACTTTGCACCTTATAATAGTCACTTACTATCATAGATTGGTACAATTAACATGTTAACATCATGGATATGCAATTAGAAATCCATTTACCACCTCTTAGTGCCACATTCATACAAGTCAATTTTGGTCCACATTTTGGTTTTATTAACCATGTAAGTCAGTTTTCACCATATTAGAGTAACTTTGCACCCTATAAGAGTCACATTCCAGCATATATACAACAATTAAAATATTAACATCATATACATCCAATTTGACATCCTTTTACCACCTATTGATGCCACTTTCATACAAGTTAATTTTGTTACACATTTTGGCTCTAATCAACCATGTAAGTAACTTTTCAACATATTAGAGTCACTTTTCACCCTATAAGAGTTACTTGCCACCATATATTGATACAATTAACATGTTAACATCATGTACATGCAATTAGACATCCTTTAACCACCTCTTGGTACCCCTTTCCAATAAGTCAATTTTGGGCCATATTTTGGCTCTAAGCAATCATGTAAGTGACTTCTCACCATATTAGAGTCACTTTGCACCTTATAATAGTCACTTGCTATCATATATTGGTACAATTAACATGTTAACATCATGTATATGCAATTAGAAATCCATTTACCACCTCTTAGTGCCACATTCATACAAGTCAATTTTGGTACACATTTTGGTTTTATTAACCATGTAAGTCAGTTTTCACCATATTAGAGTAACTTTGCACCCTATAAGAGTCACATTCCAGCATATATACAACAATTAAAATATTAACATCATATACATCCAATTTGACATCCTTTTACCACCTATTAATGCCATTTTCATACAAGTTAATTTTGTTACACATTTTGGCTCTAATCAACCATGTAAGTCACTTTTTACCATATTAGAGTCACTTTGCACCCTATAAGAGTCACTTGCCACCAAATATTTATACAATTAACATGTTAACATCATGTACATGCAATTAGACATCCTTTAACCACCTCTTGGTACCCGTTTCCAACAAGTCAATTTTGGGCCACATTTTGGCTCTAATCAACCATGTAAGTCACTTTTCACCATATTAGAGTCAATTTGCACCCTATAAGGGTCACTTCCCACCATATATTTATACAATTAACATGTTAACATCATGTACATGCAATTAGACATCCTTTGACCACCTCTTGGTACCCCTTTCCAACAAGTCAATTTTGGGCCACATTTTGGCTCTAATCAATCATGTAAGTGACTTCTCACCATATTAGAGTCACTTTGCACCTTATAAGAGTCACTTGCCATCATATAATGGTACAATTAACATGTTAACATCATGTACATGCAATTAGAAATCCTTTTACCACATTTCAGTGCCACATTCATACAAGTCAATTTTGGTCCACATTTTGGTTCTAAATAACCATGTAAGTCACTTTTCACCATATTAGAGTCACTTTGCACCTTATAAGAGTCACTTTCCACAATATATACAACAATTAACATGTTATCATCATATACATCCAATTTGACATCCTTTTACCACCTATTAATGCCACTTTCATACAAGTTAATTTTGTTCCACATTTTGGCTCTAATCAACCATGTAAGTCACTTTTCACCATATTAGAGTCACTTTGCACCCTATAAGGGTCACTTGCCACCATATATTTATACAATTAACATGTTAACATCATGTACATGCAATTACACATCCTTTAACCACCTCTTGGTACCCCTTTCCAACAAGTCAATTTTCGGCCATATTTTGGCTCTAAGCAATCATGTAAGTGACTTCTCACCATATTAGAGTCACTTTGCACCTTATAATAGTCACTTACTATCATATATTGGTACAATTAACATGTTAAGATCATGTATATGCAATTAGAAATCCTTTTACCACCTCTTAGTGCCACATTCATACAAGTCAATTTTGGTCCAAATTTTGGTTTTATTAACCATGTAAGTCACTTTTCACCATATTAGAGTAACTTTGCACCCTATAAGAGTCACATTCCAGCATATATACAATAATTAAAATATTAACATCATATACATCCAATTTGACATCCTTTTACCACCTCTTAGTTCCACTTTCATACAGGTCAATTTAGTTCCAAATTTGGTTCTAATCAACCATGTAAAGTCACTTTTCATTACATTAGAGTCACTTTGCACCTTATAAGAGTCACTTTCCACCATATATACAACAATTAACATGTTATCATCATATACATCCAATTTGACATCCTTTTACCACCTATTAATGCCACTTTCATACAAGTTAATTTTGTTCCACATTTTGGCTCTAATCAATCATGTAAGTCACTTTTCACCATATTAGAGTCAATTTGCACCCTATAAGGGTCACTTGCCACCATATATTTATACAATTAACATGTTAACATCATGTACATGCAATTAGACATCCTTTAACCACCTCTTGGTACCCCTTTCCAACAAGTCAATTTTGGGCCACATTTTGGCTCTAATCAATCATGTGACTTCTCACCATATTAGTCACTTTGCACCTTATAAGAGTCACTTGCCATCATATAATGGTAAAATTACCATGTTAACATCATGTACATGCAATTAGAAATCCTTTTACCACCTCTTATTGCCACATTCATACAAGTCAATTTTGGTCCACATTTTGGTTCTAATTAACCATGTAAGTTACTTTTCACCATATTAGAGTAACTTTGCACCCTATAAGAGTCACATTCCAGCATATATACAACAATTAAAATATTAACATCATATACATCCAATTTGACATCCTTTTACCACCTATTAATGCCACTTTCATACAAGTTAATTTTGTTCCACATTTTGGCTCTAATCAACCATGTAAGTCACTTTTCACCATATTAGAGTCACTTTGCACCCTATAAGGGTCACTTGCCACCATATATTTATACAATTAACATGTTAACATCTTGTACATGCAATTAGACATCCTTTAACCACCTCTTGGTACCCCTTTCCAACAAGTCAATTTTGGGCCATATTTTGGCTCTAATCAATCATGTAAGTGACTTCTCACCATATTAGAGTCACTTTGCACCTTATAAGAGTCACTTGCCATCATATAATGGTACAATTAACATGTTAACATCATGTACATGCAATTAGAAATCCTTTTACCACATGTCAGTGCCACATTCATACAAGTCAATTTTGGTCCACATTTTGGTTCTAATTAACCATGTAAGTCACTTTTCACCATATTAAAGTCACTTTGCACCTTTTAAGAGTCACTTTCCACCATATATACAACAATTAACATGTTATCATCATATACATCCAATTTGACATCCTTTTACCCCCTATTAATGTCACTTTCATACATGTTAATTTTGTTCCACATTTTCGCTCTAATCAACCATGTAAGTCATTTTTCACCATATTCGAGTCACTTTGCACCCTATAAGGGTCACTTGCCACCATATATTTATAAAATTAACATGTTAACACCATGTACATGCAATTAGACATCCTTTAACCACCTCTTGGTACCCCTTTCCAACAAGTCAATTTTGGGCCATATTTTGGCTCTAAGCAATCATGTAAGTGACTTCTCACCATATTAGAGTCACTTTGCACCTTATAATAGTCACTTACTATCATATATTAGTACAATTAACATTTTAACATCATGTATATGCAATTAAAAATCCTTTTACCACCTCTTAGTGCCACATTCATACAAGTCAATTTTGGTCCACATTTTGGTTTTATTAACCATGTAAGTCACTTTTCACCATATTAGAGTAACTTTGCACCCTATAAGAGTCACATTCCAGCATATATACAACAATTAAAATATTAACATCATATACATCCAATTTGACATCCTTTTACCACCTCTTAGTTCCACTTTCATACAGGTCAATTTAGTTCCAAATTTGGTTCTAATCAACCATGTAAAGTCACTTTTCATTACATTAGAGTCACTTTGCACCTTATAAGAGTCACTTTCCACCATATATACAACAATTAACATGTTATCATCATATACATCCAATTTGACATCCTTTTACCACCTATTAATGCCACTTTCATACAAGTTAATTTTGTTCCACATTTTGCCTCTAATCAACCATGTAAGTCACTTTTCACCATATTAGAGTCACTTTCCACCCTATAAGGGTCACTTCCCACCATATATTTATACAATTAACATGTTAACATCATGTACATGCAATTAGACATCCTTTAACCACCTCTTGCTACCCCTTTCCAACAAGTCAATTTTGGGCCATATTTTGGCTCTAATCAATCATCTAAGTGACTTCTCACCATATAAGAGTCACTTTGCACCTTATAATAGTCACTTGACCATCATATATTGGTACAATTACATGCTAACATCATATACATGCAATTAGAAATCCTTTTACCACCTCTTAGTGCCACATTCATACAAGTCAATTTTGGTCCACATTTTCGTTCTAATTAACAATGTAAGTCACTTTTCACCATATTAGAGTAAGTTCGCACCCTATAAGAGTCACATTCCAGCATACATACAACAATTATAATATTAACATCTAATACATCCAATTTGACATCCTTTTACCACCTATTAATGCCCACTTTCATACAAGTTAATTTTGTTACACATTTTGGCTCTAATCAACCATGTAAGTAACATCTCACCATATTAGAGTCACTTTTTACCCTATAAGAGTTACTTGCCACCATATATTGATACAATTAATATGTTAACATCATGTACATGCAATTAGACATTCTTTAACCACCTCTTGGTACCCCTTTCCAACAAGTCAATTTTAGGGCCATATTTTGGCTCTAAGCAATCATGTAAGTGACTTCTCACCATATTAGAGTCACTTTGCACCTTATAATAGTCACTTACTATCATATATTGGTACAATTAACATGTTAACATCATGTATATGCAATTAGAAATCCATTTACCACCTCTGTAGTGCCACATTCATACAAGTCAATTTTGGTCCACATTTTGGTTTTATTAACCATGTAAGTCAGTTTTTCACCATATTAGAGTAACTTTGCACCCTATAAGAGTCACATTCCAGCATATATACAACAATTAAAATATTAACATCATATACATCCAATTTGACATCCTTTTACCACCTATTAATGCCATTTTCATACAGGTTATTTTGTTACACATTTTGGCTCTAATCAACCATGTAAGTCACTTTTCACCATATTAGAGTCACTTTGCACCCTATAAGAGTCACTTACCACCAAATATTTATACAATTGTTAACATCATGTACATGCAATTAGACATCCTTTAACCACCTCTTGGTACCCCTTTCCAACAAGTCAATTTTGGGCCACATTTTGGCTCTAATCAATCGTAAGTGACTTCTGATATTAGTGTCACTTTGCACCTTATAATAGTCACTTACCATCATATATTGGTACAATTAACATGCTAACATCATATACATGCAATTAGAAATCCTTTTACCACCTCTTAGTGCCACATTCATACAAGTCAATTTTGGTCCACATTTTCGTTCTAATTAATAATGTAAGTCACTTTTCACCATATTAGAGTAAGTTCGCACCCTATAAGAGTCACATTCCAGCATATATACAACAATTATAATATTAACATCTAATACA
Source organism: Apium graveolens (assembly GCF_009905375.1). NCBI lineage: Eukaryota > Viridiplantae > Streptophyta > Magnoliopsida > Apiales > Apiaceae > Apium > Apium graveolens. Next base: position 10,755 of record NW_027417686.1, on the reverse strand, counting down.
TCCAATTTGACATCCTTTTACCACCTATTAATCCCACTTTCATACAAGTTAATTTTGTTACACATTTTGGCTCTAATCAACCATGTAAGTAACTTTTCACCATATTAGAGTCACTTTTTACCCTATAAGAGTTACTTGCCACCATATATTGATACAATTAATATGTTAACATCATGTACATGCAATTAGACATTCTTTAACCACCTCTTGGTACCCCTTTCCAACAAGTCAATTTTAGGCCATATTTTGGCTCTAAGCAATCATGTAAGTGACTTCTCACCATATTAGAGTCACTTTGCACCTTATAATAGTCACTTACTATCATATATTGGTACAGTTAACATGTTAACATCATGTATATGCAATTAGAAATCCATTTACCACCTCTTAGTGCCACATTCATACAAGTCAATTTTGGTCCACATTTTGGTTTTATTAACCATGTAAGTCAGTTTTCACCATATTAGAGTAACTTTGCACCCTATAAGAGTCACATTCCAGCATATATACAACAATTAAAATATTAACATCATATACATCCAATTTGACATCCTTTTACCACCTATTAATGCCATTTTCATACAGGTTAATTTTGTTACACATTTTGGCTCTAATCAACCATGTAAGTCACTTTTCACCATATTAGAGTCACTTTGCACCTTATAAGAGTCACTTTCCACCATATATACAACAATTAACATGGTATCATCATATACATCCAATTTGACATCCTTTTACCACCTATTAATGCCACTTTCATACAAGTTAATTTTGTTTCACATTTTGGCTCTAATCAACCATGTAAGTCACTTTTCACCATATTAGAGTCACTTTGCACCCTATAAGGGTCACTTGCCATCATATATTTATACAATTAACATGTTAACATCTTGTACATGCAATTAGACATTCTTTAACCACCTCTTGGTACCCCTTCCAACAAGTCAATTTTGGGCCATATTTTGCCTCTAATCAATCATCTAAGTGACTTCTCACCATATTAGAGTCACTTTGCACCTTATAATAGTCACTTACCATCATATATTGGTACAATTAACATGTTAACATCATATACATGCAATTAGAAATCCTTTTACCACCTCTTAGTGCCACATTCATACAAGTCAATTTTGGTCCACATTTTGGTTCTAATTAACAATGTAAGTCACTTTTCACCATATTAGAGTAACTTCGCACCCTATAAGAGTGACATTCCATCATATATACAACAATTATAATATTAACATCTAATACATCCAATTTGACATCCTTTTACCACCTATTAATCCCACTTTCATACAAGTTAATTTTGTTACACATTTTGGCTCTAATCAACCATGTAAGTAACTTTTCACCATATTAGAGTCACTTTTACCCTATAAGAGTTACTTGCCACCATATATATTGATACAATTAATATGTTAACATCATGTACATGCAATTAGACATTCTTTAACCACCTCTTGTACCCCTTTCCAACAAGTCAATTTTAGGCCATATTTGGCTCTAAGCAATCAGTGTAAGTGACTTCTCACCATATTAGAGTCACTTTGCACCTTATAATAGTCACTTACTATCATATATTTGGTACAATTAACATTGTTACATCATGTATATTGCAATTAAAAATCCTTTTACCACCTCTTAGTGCCACATTCATACAAGTCAATTTTGGTCCACATTTTGGTTTTATTAACCATGTAAGTCACTTTTCACCATATTAGAGTAACTTTGCACCCTATAAGAGTCACATTCCAGCATATATACAGAATTAAAATATTAACATCATATACATCCAATTTGACATCCTTTTACCACCTCTTAGTTCCACTTTCTTACAGGTCAATTTAGTTCCAAATTTGGTTCTAATCAACCATGTAAAGTCACTTTTCATTACATTAGAGTCACTTTGCACCTTATAAGAGTCACTTTCCACCATATATACAACAATTAACATGTTATCATCATATACATCCAATTTGACATCCTTTTACCACCTATTAATGCCACTTTCATACAAGTTAATTTTGTTCCACATTTTGCCTCTAATCAACCATGTAAGTCACTTTTCATCATATTAGAGTCACTTTGCACCCTATAAGGGTCACTTGCCACCATATATTTATACAATTAACATGTTAAAATCATGTACATGCAATTAGACATCCTTTAACCACCTCTTGCTACCCCTTTCCAACAAGTCAATTTTGGGCCATATTTGGCTCTAATCAATCATCTAAGTGACTTCTCACCATATTAGAGTCACTTTGCACCTTATAATAGTCACTTACCATCATATATTGGTACAATTAACATGCTAACATCATATACATGCAATTAGAAATCCTTTTACCACCTCTTAGTGCCACATTCATACAAGTCAATTTTGGTCCACATTTTGTTCTAATTAACAATGCAAGTCACTTTTCACCATATTAGAGTACTTCGCACCCTATAAGAGTCACATTCCCAGCATATATACAACAATTATAATATTAACATCTATATTAATTTGACATCCTTTTACCACCTATTAATCCCACTTTCATACAAGTTAATTTTGTTACACATTTTGGCTCTAATCAACCATGTAAGTAACTTTTCACCATATTAGAGTCACTTTTTACCCTATAAGAGTTACTTGCCACCATATATTGATACAATTAATATGTTAACATCATGTACATGCAATTAGACATTCTTTAACCACCTCTTGGTACCCCTTTCCAACAAGTCAATTTAGGCCATATTTAGCTCTAAGCAATCATGTAAGTGACTTCTCACCATATTAGAGTCACTTTGCACCTTATAATAGTCACTTACCATCATATATTGGTACAATTAACATGCTAACATCATATACATGCAATTAGAAATCCTTTTACCACCTCTTAGTGCCACATTCATACAAGTCAATTTTGGTCCACATTTTGGTTTTATTAACCATGTAAGTCAGTTTTCACCATATTAGAGTAACTTTGCACCCTATAAGAGTCACATTCCAGCATATATACAACAATTAAAATATTAACATCATATACATCCAATTTGACATCCTTTTACCACCTATTAATGCCATTTTCATACAAGTTAATTTTGTTACACATTTTGGCTCTAATCAACCATGTAAGTCACTTTTCACCATATTAGAGTCACTTTGCACCCTATAAGAGTCACTTACCACCAATAATTTATACAATTGTTAACATCATGTACATTCAATTAGACATCCTTTAACCACCTCACCCCTTTCCAACAAGTCAATTTTGGGCCACATTTTGGCTCTAATCAATCATGTAAGTGACTTCTCATATTAGTGTCACTTTGCACCTTATAAGAGTCACTTGCCATCATATAATGGTACAATTAACATCTTAACATCATGTATATGCAATTAGAAATCCTTTTACCACATGTCAGTGCCACATTCATAAAAGTCAATTTTGGTCCACATTTTGGTTCTAATTAACCATGTAAGTCACTTTTCACCATATTAGAGTCACTTTTCACCTTATAAGAGTCACTTTCCACCTTATATACAACAATTAACATGTTATCATCATATACATCCAATTTGACATCCTTTTACCACTATTAATGCCACTTCATACAAGTTAATTTTGTTCCACATTTTGGCTCTAATCAACCATGTAAGTCACTTTTCACCATATTAGAGTCACTTTGCACCTTATAAGAGTCACTTTCCACCATATATACAACAATTAACATGTTATCATCATATACATCCAATTTGACATCCTTTTACCACCTATTAATGCCACTTTCATACAAGTTAATTTTGTTTCACATTTTGGCTCTAATCAACCATGTAAGTCACTTTTCACCATATTAGAGTCACTTTGCACCCTATAAGGGTCACTTGCCACCATATATTTATACAATTAACATGTTAACATCATGTACATGCAATTAGACATTCTTTAACCACCTCTTGGTACCCCTTTCCAACAAGTCAATTTTGGGCCATATTTTGCCTCTAATCAATCATCTAAGTGACTTCTCACCATATTAGAGTCACTTTGCACCTTATAATAGTCACTTACCATTTACAATTAACATGTTAATATCATATACATGCAATTAGAAATCCTTTTACCACCTCTTAGTGCCACATTCATACAAGTCAATTTTGGTCCACATTTTGGTTCTAATTAACAATGTAAGTCACTTTTCACCATATTAGAGTAACTTCGCACCCTATAGGAGTCACATTCCAGCATATATACAACAATTATAATATTAACATCTAATACATCCAATTTGACATCCTTTTACCACCTATTAATCCCACTTTCGTACAAGTTAATTTTGTTACACATTTTGGCTCTAATCAACCATGTAAGTAACTTTTCACCATATTAGAGTCACTTTTTACCCTATAAGAGTTACTTGCCACCATATATTGATACAATTAATATGTTAACATCATGTACATGCAATTAGACATTCTTTAACCACCTCTTGGTACCCCTTTCCAACAAGTCAATTTTAGGCCATATTTTGGCTCTAAGCAATCATGTAAGTGACTTCTCACCATATTAGAGTCACTTTGCACCTTATAATAGTCACTTACTATCATATATTGGTACAATTAACATGTTAACATGATGTATATGCAATTAGAAATCCATTTACCACCTCTTAGTGCCACATTCATACAAGTCAATTTTGGTCCACATTTTGGTTTTATTAACCATGTAAGTCAGTTTTCACCATATTAGAGTAACTTTGCACCCTATAAGAGTCACATTCCAGCATATATACAACAATTAAAATATTAACATCATATACATCCAATTTGACATCCTTTTACCACCTATTAATGCCATTTCATACAAGTTAATTTTGGTTACACATTTTGGCTCTAATCAACCATGTAAGTCACTTTTCACCATATTAGAGTCACTTTGCACCCTATAAGAGTCACTTTCCACCAAATATTTATACAATTGTTAACATCATGTACATGCAATTAGACATCCTTTAACCACCTCTTGGTACCCCTTTCCAACAAGTCAATTTTGGGCCACATTTTGGCTCTAATCAATCATGTAAGTGACTTCTCATATTAGAGTCACTTTGCACCTTATAAGAGTCACTTGCCATCATATAATGGTACAATTAACATCTTAACATCATGTATATGCAATTAGAAATCCTTTTACCACATGTCAGTACCACATTCATAAAAGTCAATTTTGGTCCAAATTTTGGTTCTAATTAACCATGTAAGTCACTTTTCACCATATTAGAGTCACTTTGCACCTTATAAGAGTCACTTTCCACCATATATATAACAATTAACATGTTATCATGATATACATCCAATTTGACATCCTTTTACCACCTATTAATGCCACTTTCATACAAGTTAATTTTGTTCCACATTTTTGGCTCTAATCACCATGTAAGTCACTTTTCACCATATTAGAGTCACTTTGCACCCTATAAGGGTCACTTGCCACCGTATATTTATACAATTAACATGTTAACATCATGTACATGCAATTAGACCATCCTTTAACCACCTCTTGGTACCCCTTTCCAACAAGTCAAATTTTGGGCCATATTTTGGCTCTAATCAATCATCTAAGTGACTTCTCACCATATTAGAGTCATTTTGCACCTTATAACTATTCACTTACCATCATATATTGGTACAATTAACATGTTAACATCATATACATGCAATTAGAAATCCTTTTACCACCTCTTAGTGCCACATTCATACATGTCAATTTTGGTCCACATTTTGGTTCTAATTAACAATGTAAGTCACTTTTCACCATATTAGAGTAACTTTGCACCCTATAAGAGTCACATTATCCAGCATATTACAACAATTAAAATATTAACATCATATACATCCAATTTGACAATCCTTTTACCACCTATAATGCCACTTTCATACAAGTTAATTTGTTACACATTTTGGCTCTAATCAACCATGTAAGTAACTTTTCACCATATTAAGTCACTTTTCACCCTATAAGAGTTACTTGCCACCATATATTGATACAATTAACATCTTAACAATCATGTACACGCAATTAGACATCCTTCAACCACCTCTTGGTACCCTCTTTCCAACAAGTCAATTTTGGGCCATATTTTGGCTCTAAGCAATCATGTAAGTGACTTCTCACCATATTAGAGTCACTTTGCACCTTATAATAGTCACTTACTATCATATATTGGTACAATAACATGTTAACAATCATGTATATGCAATTAGAAATCCATTTACCACCTCTTATGCCACATTCATACAAGTCAATTTGGTCCACATTTTGGTTTTATTAACCATGTAGTTAGTTTTCACCATATTAGAGTAACTTGGCACCCTATATAGTCACATTCCAGTATATATACAACAATTAAAATATTAACATCATATACATCCAATTTGACATCCTTTTACCACCTATTAATGCCACTTTCATACAATTAGATTTTGTTACACATTTTGGCTCTAATTCAACCATGTAAGTCACTTTTCACCATATTAGAGTCACGTTGCACCCTATAAGAGTCACTTGCCACCAAAGTATTATACAATTAACAGGTTAACATCATGTACATGCAATTAGACATCCTTTAAACCACCTCTTGGTACCGCCTTTCCAACAGTCAATTTTGGGCCACATTTTGGCTCTAATCAATCATGTAAGTGACTTCTCACCATATTAGAGGTCACTTTGAACCTTATAAGAGTCACTTGCCATCATATAATGGTACAATTAACATGTTAACATCATGTATATGCAATTAGAAATCCTTTTACCACATGTCAGTGCCACATTCATACAAGTCAATTTGGTCCACATTTTGGTTCTAATTAACCATGTAGTCACTTTTCACACCATATTAGAGTCACTTTGCACCTTATAAGAGTCACTTTCCACCATAATACAACAATTGAATGTTATCATCATATACATCCAATTTGACATCCTTTTACCACCTATTAATGTCACTTTCATACAAGTTAATTTTGTTCCACATTTTGGCTCTAATCAACCATGTAAGTCACTTTTCACCATATTAGAGTCACTTTGCACCCTATAAGAGTCACTTGCCACCAATATTTATACAATTAACATGTTAACATCATGTACATGCAATTAGACATCCTTTAACCACTCTTGGTACCCCTTTCCAACAAGTCAATTTTGGGCCACATTTTGGCTCTAATCAATCATGTAAGTGACTTCTCACCATATTAGAGTCACTTTGAACCTTATAAGAGTCACTTGCCATCATATAATGGTACAATTAACATCTTACATCATGTACATGCAATTAGAAATCCTTTTACCACATGTCAGTGCCACATTCTACAAGTCAATTTTGGTCCACATGTTTGGTTCTAATTAACTATGTAAGTCACTTTTCACCATATTAGAGTCACTTTACCACCTTATAAGAGCCACTTTCCACCATAAATACAACAATTGACATGTTATCATCATATACAATCCAATTTGACATCCTTTTACCACCTATTAATGTCACTTTTCATACAAGTTAATTTTGTTCCCACATTTGGCTCTATCAACCATGTAAGTCACTTTTCACCACTATTAGAGTCACTTTGCACCCTATAAGAGGTCACTTGCCACCATATATTGATACAATTAACATTTAACATCAATGTACAGTAATTAGCATCCTTCAACCACCTCTTGGTAACCCCCTTCCAACAAGTCAATTTTGGGCCATATTTTGGCTCTAGCAATCATGTAAATGACTTCTCACCATATTAGAGTCACTTTGCACCTTATAATAGTCACTTACTAATCATATATTGGTAACAAATAACAATGTTAACATCATGTATATGCAATTAGAAATCCTTTACCACCTCTTAGTGCCACATTCATACAAGTCCATTTTGGTCCACATTTTGGTTTTATTAACCATGAGAAGTCAGTTTTCACCATATTAGAGTACTTTGCACCCTATAAGAGTCACATTCCAGCATATATACAACAATTAAAATATTAACATCATATACATCCAATTTGACATCCTTTTACCACCTATTAATGCCACTTTCATACAAGTTAATTTTGTAACACATTTTGCTCTAATCACCATGGAAGTCACTTTTCACCATCATTAGAGTCACTTTGCAACCCTATAAGAGTCACTTTGCCACCAAATATTAATACAATTAACATTTAACATCATGTACATGCAATAGACATCCTTTATAACCACCTCTTGGTACCCCTTTCCAACAAGTCAGTTTGGGCCACATTTTGGCTCTAATCAATCATGTAAGTGACTTCTCACCATATTAGAGTCACTTTGCACCTTATAAGAGTCACTTGCCATCATATATGGTACAATTAACATCTTAACATCATGTACATGCAATTAGAAATCCTTTTACCACATGTCAGTGCCACATTCATACAAGTCAATTTTGGTCCACATTTTGTTCTAATTAACCATGTAAGTCACTTTCACCATATTAGAGTCACTTTGCACCTTATAAGCACTTTCCACCATAATACAACAATTGACATGTTTCATCATATACATCCAATTTGACATCCTTTTACCACCTATTAATGTCACTTTCATACAAGTTAATTTTGTTCCACATTTTGGCTCTAATCAACCATGTAAGTCACTTTTCACCATATTTGAGTCACTTTGCACCCTATAAGGTCACTTGCCACCATATATTTATACAATTAACATGTTAACATCATGTACATGCAATTAGACATCCTTTAACCACCTCTTGGTACCCCTTTCCACAAGTCAATTTGGCCATATTTTGGCTCCTATCAATCATCTAAGTGACTTCTCTCCATATAGAGTCACTTGCACCTATAATAGGCACTTACCATATATATTGGTACAATTAACATGTTAACATCATATACATGCAATTAGAAATCCTTTTACCACCTCTTAGTGCCACATTATTACAAGTCAATTTTGGTCCACATTTTGGTTCTAATTACATGTAAGTCACTTTTCACCATATTAGAGTAACTTTGCACCCTATAAGAGTCACATTCCAGCATATACAACATTAAAATATTAACATATACATCCAATTTGACATCCTTTTACCACCTATTAATGCCACTTTCATACAGTAATTTTGTTACATTTTGGCTCTAATCAACCATGTATCTTTTCACCATATTAGAGTCACTTTTCACCCTATAAGAGTTACTTGCCACCATATATTGATACAATTAACATGTTACATCATGTACATGCAATTAGACATCCTTTAACCACCTCTTGATACCCCTTTCCAACAAGTCAATTTTGGGCCATATTTTGGCTCTAAGCAATGATGTAAGTGACTTCTCACCATATTAGAGTCACTTTGCACGTTATAGTCACTTACTATCATATTGGTACAATTAACATGTTAACATCATGTATATGCAATTAGAAATCCATTTACCACCTCTTAGTGCTACATTCATACAAGTCAATTTGGTCCACATTTTGGTTTTATTAACTATGTAAGTAGTTTTCACCATATTAGAGTAACTTTGCACCCATAAGAGTCACATTCCAGCATATATACAACAATTAAAATATTAACATCATATACATCCAATTGGCATCCTTTTACCCCTCTTAGTTCCCTTTTATACAGGTCAATTTTGTTCCAAGTTTGGTTCTAATCAACCATGGAAAGTCACTTTCATTACATTAGAGTCGCTTTGCACCTTATAAGAGTCACTTTCCACCATATATACACAATTAACATGTTATCATCATATACATCCAATTTGACATCCTTTTACCACCTATTAATGACACTTTCATACAAGTAATTTGTTCCACATTTTGGCTCTAATCAACCATGTAAGTCATTTTTCACCTATTAGAGTCAATTTGCACCCTATAAGGGTCACTTGCCACCTATATTTATACAATTCATGTTAACATCATGTACATGCATTAGACATCCTTTAACAACCTCTTTGGTACCCCTTTCCAACAAGTCATTTTGGGCCAATTTTGGCTCTAATCAATCATGTAAGTGAGATTCTCACCATATTAGAGTCACTTTGCACCTTATAAGGTCACTTGCCATCATATATGGTACAATTACCATGTTAACATCATATACAAGCAATTAGAAATCCTTTTACCACCTCTTATTGCCCAATTCATACAAGTCAATTTTGGTCCACATTTGGTTCTAATTAACCATGTAAGTACTTTTCACCATATTAGAGTAACTTTGCACCCTATAAGAGTCACATTCAGCATATATACAACAATTAAATATTAACATCATATACATCCAATTTGAGATCCTTTTACCACCTATTAATGCCATTTTCATACAAGTTAATTTTGTTATAATTTTGGCTCTAATCAACCATGTAAGTCACTTTTCACCATATTAGAGTCACTTTGCATCCTATAAGAGTCACTTGCCACCAATATTTACAATTAATGTTAACATCATGTACATGCAATAAGACATCCTTTAACCACCTCTTGGTACCCCTTTCCACAAGTCAATTTGGGCCACATTTTGGCTCTAATCATCATGTAAGTGACTTCATCACATATTAGAGTCACTTGCACCTTATAAGAGTCAGTTGCACTCCTATAATGGTACAATTAACATCTAACATCATGTATATGCATAGAAATCCTTTACCACAGTGAGTGCCACATTCATAAAATCATTTTGGTCCCATTTTGGTTCTAATAACATGTAAGTCACTTTTCACC